>NW_008580171.1:23512-49520 GCF_000520115.1 Aphanomyces invadans
CATGCCGTCTGGACGAGGCCGGCCGCGACTGCCTGGGAATGAGGACCTCCCGGCCAAAAAGAAGGCCACAGGTCTTCAACGGAAGCGACTCACGTACGAAGAAAAGCTCCGTGTGATCGAGTTTCATGCAGAGAATGGAATGCCTCGCACGATGGACCATTTCTACCCGAACGTTGTTGGACTGGCGAGGGAATCTGCGCGGAAGAACGTACACACGTGGATCGCCACGAGAAAGACGATTGAAGCCCGCGCGTTGGATCCTTCTCGTGCATCCCATCGATGCACGCGGCCGCATGGAGTGAGCAGCACGCTTGGAGTAGAAAGCGAAGACCGGTTGGTGCGCTGGATCTGCGATTTGCGCTCAAACGGCGTGCCGGTGACTCACAGCATGCTCCGTGAGAAAGCTTTGGAAGAAGCGAAGGCGAAGGGACTCAGTACTGACGTGTTCAAGGCTAGCGAGTCGTGGATTGGAAGCTTCAAGAGGCGCCACGCCATGGATCGTGACGATTACCGTCAACCCGACGAAGAGAATGACGATGACGTTGGGTAACAACGACTGACTTGAAATGACACTGGCGTCAATGTATTGCGTACAAGTTGGAGCAGTATACCCCGACTCTCTGCGGCGGAATGTTGAGCCTTTGGACACAGTAGCGGCAGCTGAGATACCGCGCTTCGTCCTTCGATGCAGACAAAGACTGGTCACGTACCGCAATGAGTTTGGGAACGCATGGATATGTGCATGAAAGAGACACAAGAGTTCCCTGAGTCATTCTGCTGCTGTAGAGATCGATGACGCTTAGAATCTTATCCGCGTTAGGGGCAGCTGGACTTGAGTTACATAACTGTGTTGGGAACGTTGGAGCGCTTTATTTCACGACGGCTGAATGCTGCCACAGCACCGTTCCTCGGTAGAATGATCTTGCCTTGTGATGCTGCAAACTCGACATGCATCTACTGACGATAGCACAACATCGCGATCCTGCAAGCACTGTGGTGCTTATCTCATGAAGAGATCGACTCGAGGGAGCAGTCCTCGAAGGTGTCGTCGGTGCTTGGGCGTTGACTAAAGGAACCCTCGATGCTCGAGCTCATGGCAGTCAAGACTTGTTCAAGTTATTTTACAATGTCATAAAATTGGCGAAAACCTTTGCTTATTTTTACCACTCATGCCACTCATGGCAGTCAAGACTTGTTTAAGTTACTTTACAATGTCATAAAATTGGCGAAAAACTTTGCTTATTTTTACCAATGTAAATCAGTAAAGATAATTATAACCAATTCAAGTCAATGTAAGTCGCCTGAATCCACGATGCAAGTAAAGAAAAACACTGAAAATTTGATATTTGAAGGGATTGTTATATTCATTTTAGCCAATGAAGCATCGACTTCACTGATCTGGGTGGAAAGTGAACTTGGCGCTGCCATCAACCGATGACGACAAGCATGGACCAAGAGCCCGAACCGATCTACTACTTCAACACGATCCAAGGCGAAGTCAAACGCGTGGCGCTGCAGGTAAGCGCCTCTTGCGAGGCCCTACCTACGATCGTGCATACAGCCATTACCTTTTGATGCTGTAGACACTGGAGGCGGTTCTCAAGGACAAGACGTATCATCCGGTCGAGGCCCCAACATGGGTGCACGACATCACGCATAGCTGCCTTCACTCACTCAAGAATCTTGCCGAAGGCGCGGCAGGGTTCAAGTTTATCGTTAACGTAACGATCCTGCAGAAGAAGAACGGAGGCTTCCACACCAACACATCGTGCTTTTGGAATGCCGAGACGGACGGGCATGTTGCGGTGCGATACGAATCGTCGACCATTCTCGCGTTGTGTTCGATATATGCGATTAGTTTGCTATAATGTACCTCCCAAAGTCTCATCTCAGCAGTTTCGGACGGACTTTGATCGACCGGTAGGCTTGCAGGATGTCGCCAGCCTTGAACGTCACTTCTCCGTCTGTGAACTGAACGCCGCATTCCTGACCCTTTGGGGATTCCGAGATCTTGTCCTGGAAATGGCGCATGCTTTCTAGCGACAAGTCTTCCGACAACACTTCGCCGTCGCGGACAATGCGGTACTTGGCGTCCATGACGAGCGACCCGTCCGTCACGCGGACGCCGGCAATGCTCGCCTTTCGCCGGCCCTTCAGGTTGATCGGGATGAACTCGAGGATTTCGGCGGCACCAATGCTTTCTTCCTGGTCGAGATGCGTCATCTGGCTTGTCATCAAGGTCTCGATGTCGTCCATGAGGGAGTAGATGATGTTGTGCGACTTGATCGCCACTTGTTTGCCTACATGGCGCTATCAACCTCCCGCCTTCCTTCGCCGTGTGAATCACGTACGAAGAGCATCCTTCTCGATCAAGGATGGCTGGCGGGTATTGAATGTAAAGATTGTCGCGTTGGTTCGCGCCGCCAAGTCAATATCGGACGTTGACACGGGGCCCTACGCACAGAGCTTCAACTACGACACGCATCTGGTCGCACCATACCACGCCTGAGAAAATGCACTTGAGGACGCATTCGCGGCTAAGGGTGTTGAGTTCCGTGATCATGTGGTCGATGGCGTCGATAATCCCCAACGCATTCGCTTTGAGAACCACGGGAATGACCTTGGGTACATAACCTTCGTCATCTGGAGTAAGGGATTCCAGCCGTTCCTCTTCTTTCGCTCGCTCTTGGCGCTGTAGCTCCAGCTGTCGTGCCTTGCCCCTTCTTCCGAGTGACACGTGAGCCGCCTCGCCTTCCCTCAGTCGTGCCGCCTCGGCTTCTGCCTCCTTCATCGCAATCTGTTCCAAGATGCGCGCTCGTTCCGATACGACAACCTTGGCTTCGTCTTCGGTTTCAACGGGCAGAATAGTTTGGCCAGTCTTGGGTAGATCCTTCAGACCGACGACCCGCACGGGCGTCCCTGGCCCTGCGGCCTGCAAGTGCTTTCCGTGCTCATCTACTAACGACTTGATCTTGCCGTACTCAAGCCCGCACACGACCAACTGGCCCACGCGCAGCGTGCCCCACGTTACCATCGCGTCGACAGTCACACCCCATCTACGAAGAGTTATTCCAGAGGTCGACATGCCTGACTCACCCTCGTACGACACTGCCTTCCACAACCACGCCTTCGCCGGGCTTGGACGGGTCTGCCCGCAGCTCCATGATATCTGCTTGGAGGAGAATGGCCTGCTTGAGTTCATCGATCCCGTCGCCCGTCTTCCCTGAAACACACACGAGCTGCATGTCTTCCTCGCCGATGCCCTCCATTTGGACCTCCTTGGTCACCCGCTTGACGATCTCGGCTTCTTGACCGGGGTATCGGTCGCATTTGGTCACGGCCACAATGAGCGGCACGGCATTTTCGACGGCCAGGCGCAGCACCTCCTTCGTCTGGGGCTGGATTCCGTCATCCGCCGCGATCACGACAACCAAAATGTCAGTCAACGAGCAGCCCTGGGCCCGCATCGTTGCAAACGCTGCGTGGCCTATCCAAGGGGTTAAGTCGAAAGGCATCGTTGCAACCTTTACCAGGTGTATCGAAGAACACGATGGACTTGTCCTCAATCGGAACAGTGAAAGACCCGATCTTTTGCGTGATGCCTCCGTGCTCTTTGGTGGTCGTTTTGCGCAGTGCGTCGAGAAGCGTTGTTTTTCCATGATCAACATGCCCCATGACCGTCACGATGGGAGGACGAGCGGGAAGGCCGTCGCAGTTGTCAGGGACGGGGGTCGGCTTAAGGTCGACAAAGCCCTGCACCATGATGGGAGTCATGCCCATATCTTCAACGGCAAGCTCCGCCACGGTTGCCGACAGTTCTAAACGTCCGACACCGTCGTCAAGGCATGTGGTAAAGAGATCACGTACCAGACGATTCGGTCAAGTTCTTTTCCCCCATACTTCGCAGGGTGCGCAAAAGAAGGTGGGCTTTAATGCACATGCGCTCTGCGAGATCTTCGACTGTGATGACGGTTGGGATTTCGACTTTCATCTCACGCTGAGGGACCTTGGCCACGTTGGACCGTTTTCGCCCGTGGTGGCGCTTATGATGGTGTGTGATGTTGTTGCGCTGCTGGTAGTTTTGCCGTGGCGATTTCTTGGATTGGTCGGCGGCCGAAGCGGAAGAGTTCCACGACACATCGGGGAAGTAATCCTTGGAAAAGAGGCTCTTTTCGAACTTGAAGCTCTTCTTCTGCTGCGGCTGCTGTTGTTTTTGCGGTGGTCGAGGTCGTCCTTCAGAAGAAGAAACTGCCGTCGAGTCCACTTGAATCTCGCCGCCTTTTCCAAACAATTTGAAGCGGGGTGTGTCGTCAACTTTGGCTGCAGAAGGTTTCAACCACGACTGCCGAGTTGTGCCAGTTCCATTGATTGTTTTGCCTTGCGAAAACGTGGGCGGAGGTGACGATGTAGTCGCTGCCTTTTCCACGTACGGCACCCATGCTTTCAACACCTTGTCCCAAGTCTTTCGACCTGAAGGCAAGGCGGCAGCAGCAGGTTTCGCATTGTCTGACCCGGTCGCGTTCTTTCGAGTGGTCCATGCCTGCGCTTCTGGTTTCGACGCAAAGTTCCGTGATAGAACGCGCCGCAGGTGCACGGGCAGTCGGAGTTGCGCTGCCATGTTTGAAGGGCAGGTTGGATGTGCACCAGGCAACATGAGTCCGCGAAAATATGTCTCTGATTGGCTCAAAATTCGAGATTAAGGACTTGTTATTGGTAGAAAAGCAAGCGAAACCGATTGGTCGATCGCATCGTCATGACTTCGACGACCGCCGAATACTAATAGTATTACTAAACAGCGGGTGCGGGTTTCGGGGTTTCAGAGAAGGATGCCGTAGTTGGACGGTCCTGAGCAGCGCGGGTCGTTGGGGAAGGAAAAGCCGTTGGGGTTGGCATTTCCGACTCCATTGCCGGTGCATGAGCATCTCCCAGCACCACACAAGTTGGCCTTGGCCCGTTGCAATCTCGCTTCTTCCGTCGGATACGCATTCACGGCTGGACACCTAATTTTGCACATGACAATTCCATCGTGCGCTGGTGGGACGGGGAATCCATAGCTCACCCGTATGGAGATCGTTTCCGCCTTTCAAATGCGGCACTTTTCTTGCACTGTTGTTCTTGCAGCGATGTCAACACGCACGAGTCGCAAGTCAAACAGACTCGGTCTGCTTCGGTCGTGCACGCGGAGTACTCGTACTGGTCGTCCGTGCACCGCGTACAAGCAGTGCACTTTCGATTTTGCAACGGGGTGCAAGGTGTCGAAGCGTACTGGTTGTAGTGGCACTGGTGACACCCTAGCCCACACATCACCGTCAAGTGTACAACATGCTGAATTCCCTACGGTGACACTTCGTGTTGCTCGTTGCTGAGCATGGAGTGGCGGCATAATGATCGCTCCCGCACACAGAGCAGGCCATGCAAACACGGTCGGCCATGTCAGTGCACACGCGAGACCGATACGTGCCTGCTGGGCATGCGCTGCAGTCTATGGCATCGTTAGGTCCAAGCGAAAAATCTTGACCACCTGATGTAGCTGCTTGAACCACGGTGGCGCCTTGGTAAACATTGCCTTGTACGTCCCGCAAGCCAGCAGGCAGGAAGATGAAGGTCGTGGCACGGGTGGGGCCGATACCCCTGGCACTGAGTTGCTCCATGTCCTGCGGTGACAGACCAATGATCCAGAGCGTCTCGTCCACTGGGAAGGGCAAAGTGGTCGTCGTGACTTCTCCTGTTGCCACGTCAGAGAGTTGAAGTTGGTGGATTCTATACCGCGAGGAATGAGGCGGCTAGGAGGCGACAAGAGGACACAAGCTGTGGCTGTAAGCGACGAGCAGAGCTGCATCCACTGAAAACTAGATCGATCCATGACCTTGGAGAACTGGAGTTGCACGTATTGCTGATCGAATGTAAACCGCACCAACGTGGGGCGGACGGAGTCTGCGATGAACGTCGTCACCTGCACCTAGGTGTCAGCCAACGACTCAAATACGATAAATACCAAAATGGGTGCTTGCGGTAACATCAACGGCTGAAAACAGCCCCGGACGTCGGTGGACTTGCACTGCAGATTATCGTAGTCGGCAAATCCTGGATCGAACGAGAGCGCCGACGTGGCGATCGATGTCGCGATGTTGGGTGCTTGTTGCAGCCGCACAAAATCTTGTGCACCCAGTTGGAGTTGCACCTGGCCGTGCGTGAGTGGTGTTTCATGGACGACATGGAAGCGTACTACGGCAGGACTTAATTGCACGACGACCGAATTCGAAGTCAATGTGATCTTGGCCTTCGTGTCGGGGTTCAGAATCGAGACGAGGGCGCCTTTCGCAGATGAAATCGGGTGCGAAAAGGTCAGGGCCAGCGTCTTGGCTGTCATGTCCAGGACACTCGTGACCAGCCGAGGAGTTTGCATGGCACCTCGAATAACAAGCTAAGCAAAACAAATCAGCATTCTTCTAGGAGAACCGAGTCGTACCGGCAGTTCATAGAATGCACCAATTCGGACGTTGGACGGGCTTGTCAAGATGACTGAAAACGTCCGAGAAGAGTCCAATTCAGTGTACGGAGGGGCCAGTATGGTCATTTTCACTTCGATAGGTCTGGTATCACCGCTCGGCCATTGCAGGACTGTGGTCTGAGCCACAAAATCCACTCCTCCCTTGGCGGTGCCGTCAATAGTTTGCACACACACGGTGGCCACACCAGCACTTCCCCGAGAACGTTGCACCTAGGTGCATCGTGTTAAGAAGGTTGAAAGGATAGTTGCTGCATACAAGGAGTGAGAGCGAGCCTGGCGCAGTGACTTGCACCGGTTTAGGTAAACCAATGCGCGAGTCCCAGTAATCCAATTCGGGCATGAGTTGCATATCGCTTTGGACCGTGGTCAGCTGCAGAAGCTGCTCCTCATTCGTGAAGGACACAAAGTCCACCACTCCCCCTGTACGCGAATTCCGAAAGCGCTTTGTCGTCAAACGAATGCAACAACGAATGCATTTAGCTACCTGCAAATTGGTCACGAGGTGTCACGATCACGGCAGTGGATGCTGCGTTCGCATTGAGCTTGGCCCCATTCGTGGGGGATGAGAGCGTAACTTGATGAGCTGTGTTTGTGGGACTCGTTCCAGACGTCACCAGCACAAAGCTCTTTTCAACCGAGTCACCATCGACCCAAGCTAAGGTGCCTGTTTGGGGCTGCCCTGGTATGAGAGACTTGCACGAGTAAGTGACCGAGACTGCCCCCATCGAGCCCTTTTGGCGCTCGACGTAAATGCGGACGGCCGAAGCAGCTTCGACAGTGTATGCTTCGGCTGGACACGTCGGAAAGCACGGTGCCTTGAGCTGCAGTACTCCCGCCGGTACACCTAATCGGGTAATTAGGATGGTAATGCTCTCACAACACATTGGCGCACCCAAGTCGTTGCCTTCGACCGTGACTGTGATGGCGTTTATGCCCCCAAGCAAAGCTTGACCAGTGGGTGCAGACAGCTGCAGCGTGAATGTCAAGTTCTGGCGGTACACATCTTGATTTAGCCAGAGAAGCTCAATGTTTTTCGGGTCTTTGTCGTTTTCCGACCAAGTTAGAAAGCGTGAAAACGGCAGCACTTGGACAAAGTTGTAGTCGCGTCCAGTTAATGCCGTTCCAGTGCCGACTACCGCATCGTACGGCACTTGGACGTGGCCAAACGCGCCTTTGAGACGATGGACGGGAATGCTCAAGGGGAACGGTGTTTGGGGGTCCCACGTCGCTGGGATTTTAGTTGACATTGTGTTGGAAGCAAAGGCCACTTCCCCTGGAAAGACTGGAACAGCCTGAGTGAGTAAACAAATGAGGTAAGATACCGTTGATTGCTTGGATCGTGATCGCAGCGGTCGCGTGCGGTGCAAAGACTGAAGACGAGGCATCGTGTAAGTCAAGGAAGAACGATACGTCCTTCTCCAGGTTGGTCGACTGCGGCACAAACTGCACGAAAACTTCCACAGGATATGCGTCTCCATCCGCCCAGCGAAGCGTATGGTTGACAATTGGGACGTAATGGACCGACTGCAATGCGCTGCCGTCTCGAGAAGAGGCTAGGACGGACGCTGGGCCGTCGGCTCCCAATCCACGATGAACTGGCGATCGCTTAGACATGTGCATGAAACAAGTGTAGAACTGACGCACCCAAGACAGACACGGAACCCCACAACGACGTTTGGCTGTACTGGGTCGGCATAAAAAGGAAGTGACCTGGCGTAGTTTGCGCCACGACCGCCGACGCGACAGCGCACCAGACGCGCCACATCGAATGCATACGCCGTTTCACGCGCAGTTTCAAGACGATTCCGCAATCTCTTCGCATCATCTACACCATGCTGCTACCTCGTGCTAACGGCGGTGGAGGATGTGTGAATGCCAAAGCCATTGACAGAGTTCCTTCACCGTCGTCCATGCGGCTTGCTTGGGCGGCAGTGGCCGCTCGTCACTGCACGCTTGAAGAAAGTCCTTTTTCCGGATAACAATGTCGTCGGATTGTAATTTAATCAATTTTCCTTTAAAATTTGACCACCTTCTTCGTCCGTGCAACCTTCGCCACGGCCACCGGCTTGCTGTCCTCGTCCTCGTTGTCTTCGATGAAGTCTCTGTCGTTGTCGAGGGCATCTCCACCTAACAAATTCGGCGCAGTCCCGCTCATGCTATCGTCGATGTCGTCGTCGTCTTCAAACACCTTCTTCGTGTTCTGGGGGCCGTCTTTGTGGGGACAGTCCTTGGCCAGGTGCATTTTGCTCTGGCACACTTTGCAGCACCCGCCTTTGGGGTAGATGCCCTTTTCCGACAACGGGCACTTGGAACTCAGGTGCCCCGTGCCTTGGCACACGAAACACTCAGCAAATGAAGTACCATCGCCAACCTTCGGCTTGGGGCACTTCCATAGACTGTGGCCGGTCTCGCCACAGTTGAAACACTTGTCGTTGCCCTCACCCTTGCGTTGCGGGCAAGAGTTGATGTCATGGCCCTTCTTCCGGCAGTGGAAGCAGCTCTTGTTGGACATACCCTGCAAAAATGTTGAGAGAGTGACGTTTAGGCGTGGAATCTACCTGAGTGCAGTCTTGTTTGCGATGGTCCGATGCACCACAGATCCAGCACCCGTTTTCGTTGAACCCTTGCTTGGGTTTCATCTTTTGGTCCCTGCGGCGTTGCTTCATTTCCTCGCGCTTCTCCTGCCGCTTTTGTTTCTCCATGTTCGCAGCCATCTTCTTCTTGGCCTTCGCTGCGCGTCGCCGCTCGGTCTTGCTCAGCTCTACCGTCATCGTGCTTTGGTTGGTCTCTGCGCTTCAATGTTTCTTGAAAAACCATCAAATTCCGGTTAATGCTCGTTATCCGGTATCCGTATAATTTTGGACGTATCCGAAATCCGAGTGTTCGAGTGAAGCAGCAGGAAGCAACGATGGAGCAGATCCAAGCACAGATGGCGGCATTGAAGCGCCAGCGAGAGGAGGCGAAAGCTGTGGCCCTCGGTGGCGCTCCAGTGAAGAAGAAGTACCTTCGACGCGGAGAAATCGAAGCCGCCTTGGAAGAGAAGGAGCGCATGGAAGCCGCGGCGGCGGCCGAACGAGCAGAGCAGGAACAAAATGCCAAGGATGGAGAAACCACAAACGCTCGCATTAGCAGCGACGGTGCAAAAGAGACCTCGCAAGCTAGCACCACGGTAGCTGAAGACACAACTCAAGACAGGAACACATCGCAGCAGGCTCAACTGAACTTGAGCTTATCGGAGATCAAGAAGCGGTTGCGGAACTTGGGGCACCCGGTGACCCTCTTCGGAGAGACCGCACAAGATCGCGCGAATCGGTTAGAAGCTCTTATCCACTCGACACAAGGTGGCGAAATGGAGATCCAGGCCGACAAAGATGACAAGGAAGTCGAGACGGAGGAAAACAAGGACGAGAACAGCGATGAGATGATTGTGTACCGGTACTTCAAGTCGATGTTGAGTCAGTGGGAGCTGGCGTTGGGACAGCGCCCGGAGACGGTGAAGCGGACGGCGCAGGGTAAGATTGCTACACGCACGATGAAGCAGTGCAAGGACTACATTCGCCCACTCTTCCGGCTCTGCAAGCATCACGAAGTCCCGGACGACATTCTGAGAAACCTATTGGACATCGTTCGATATTGCGAGAGTGGCGAGTTCGTACAAGCAAATGACGCCTATATCAAGATGGCCATTGGAAACGCCGCGTGGCCGATTGGGGTCACGATGGTAGGGATCCACGAACGCACAGGTCGTGAAAAGATTAATTCCAACAAGCAAGCCCACGTCATGAACAATGAACTCCAACGAAAGTACCTCACCAGCGTGAAGCGACTCATTTCGTACGCGCAGTCGATTTCAAACGTGGCCCCCTCCAAGAAGGTTCTGTAAAGGAAAGTAGCAACAATTGACCCACCCTATTCCTACGGCTCATTCCCTTCTCATCAAGTGACCGGTAACATCGACAGAACATGAAAGTTAACGTGCAAGATGAAGCCACGGTTGGTACACACGTGGTCGCGGAACGCTTCACCAATCTTGCTGGTGTACACAGATGGAGTACATGGTAGGTAAGCTCAGCACACGACATAACCGCACATTCGCGCTGGAAAAATGTCTATCTCCGTAAAAAAGTGGTGTCGGGTACATCTCGTGGTCAATCTTGGATGTCCACGTTGATTTGCGCGCGAGGTGGCAAATTCAAAAGTGGGAGGAAAACCTTTAACAATCAATAACACCAGAGAAGAAGGGACGCGAATATTGACTTATAGAGAACAATGTGCTTCCAAGATCGGATAATCCGATGAAGTCGGCGGAAGTGTCCCTCGCGCCGATCCATGTCGTGCTGTGGGCGATCTACCCACTGGTGTTCCTCACAATCCTAGAGTCGCTCTCCTACGGCCTCCTTGTGCCCGTGCTCCCTATAGCTACCACCGAGGTACTCCCCTTCGATCGTCGGATAACTATGTCTGCGACCTTTGGTGGTAGTACTTCGCCAAGAAGCACAACAACGGAATTCCCATCGACTGCGTCAAGTTCAGCAATGCAACTGCATGTGTCCAAGGATCGGCGGAGGCTAATCTGTGGTCCAGTGCTACGTCGTCCCTCGGGTCTTTGGTCAGCTTCATCCTCACGCCCCTCATGGGGCAAGGCTCGGATATCTATGGCCGCAAGGTAAAGTTTCGGTCGTACAGACTCCTTTCACGTCAACCCTTGTAGCCGTTCTTGGTTGCAGCTCAAGTGCTGCATGTGGTTTACCCTTTTACGATCATGCTGTTCACCGTTTTCAATCACAACATCCTCGTCTACTTCATCGTCAAGTTCGTCTACAATTCTTTCCTGACCGGATCTGTCGTCGCTGCATCAGTAGCCGACACAATATCCCCCGAAAACCGCACAACTGGTGAGCACCTTCATCTTCGCCGCTTCTGTAACTCTCCATCATAGCGTACGGTGGTCTCTTTGCGATCCAATCCGTGTTCTTCTCCCTCGCGATTGCACTCACCGAGCATTTCAACACGGTAGAACTCACTTCTCGACCTCACTCACGTCTGTGGTAGTACATGATCCTCCTCCTTTCCTGCGGCTTCTACATCCTTCGCGTGCTATGGTGTGTTTTCGTGTACAAGGAGACCCTGTCCATGTCGTGCCGAGCCCCGTCATACACTGGAATCAACCCGTTCCGCGCCATGACGATCCTGCTCAAGACAAGTCTCTTCCGCCGCCTCAGCATCGTCATCGCGCTCTCGACCTTTGTCAGCGCTGGCCTCATGTCGTTTCGGCTCTACTTTTTCAACGTACGTAGGCGCGTCTCTCATCTGAATCCCATTCTACAGCATAGACTGAGCTCGGGTTCAACAAGAATGACAACGCAGCATTCCTCCTTGTCGTGGGCGTCGCTTCGATGCTCTCACAGGGCCTGTTCCTCCACCCGCTCATCCGGTTCGTCCGTGAACGAGGGGTCGTTGTGATCTCGATGGCATCCTATGCAGTCATGAGCGGTCTCTACCTCGTTGTCCTCTCGACTCGATCCAAGGTTGTCGTGTTCATCGTTGCGGCCTGCTCTGGCTTTGGGGACATTGGGTTTGCCGCCATTTCTTCGCTCAAGTCGACGCACGTTTCTGAACAGGTTGGGTCGCCCCGTCGTCCCAATTGCACATGAACCCCCTTGGATGCTCTAGGAACAAGGACGTGTACAAGGAGCTCTGTACGCCGTGCGAGCCCTCGCCTCCGCCACTGGCCCGCTCGCGTACTCGGCGCTGTACTCTGCCAGTCAGGGTGGGAGCGTTGCAAGTGAAAGCTCTCCGTTCATCCTGTCACTGGCGCTGTATGTGGTTGCGACGGGAGTGTCGTGCCTCCTGTCAAAGTCGAGTAGTGACCGCAGTGACCATAGAATCTCAGCTGCCGCGTTGGATGTGTCTGTGGATTCTCCTCACCACGGCCCCATGGCGCCATTGCTCAGCTCCGAAGATATCGAGGACGACTCTGGCGACATTTAGCACAGTTATTTTGGGGCCGGTAGCCCCGTCTGAATAAACACATCTCGATCTAAACTCATTCCTCGATGCGAGTTGAAGCCGTTGGGACACAGCACTTGCTTGGCCTGGAGAAGCACGTTGTTGAGCACCTTTACGAGGGTGCACTCGACCCAGACTTCATGACGCTTCTTCTGTTGCAACTTTGGCTTCAACTTGGCAATCTCATTCCACTGTGACGGCGGGTGGGGCGTCAGCAGCATCGACTGACAGTCCAGAATGTCGGCGGGGAGGTGGTACTTGGTGAAATGCCAGCTCGGTTCGGGTGGGGACAGGAGGCCGTAGGGGTAGCAATAGTGGACTCCCAGCGGCGGATCGACTGGCGTAACGATGTCGAACGCATCTTGGCATGGGTTTGGCAGCGACTCGTTCGCAAAATTCCAGTACTCGGACACGTCGTGATCGGGAAACGTCACACCTACATGAAAGGCCATCGTGAGGACTACTTGCACTTGGGACGGACTCGAGTTGTACCGAGATTTGTCACCTTGGTCTGCTTGATGTTGTGGTTGGCCATCGCCACACCCAGAGCGTACATTTCTGGCATCCATTCGTCCTTGTCGACGTGCTTCCGTCCTTCAACGACAAACGCACAGTAGTCGTCCACCATGAGCAGCGCGTCGTGTTTTGTGAGGATGTATGGCGGCCCCGTTGAAGTAAAGTACTCGATTGCGTCGGCTTCCGACACGTTCATGCACGGCTGACCTACTGCCACATCATCAACCAACTGCAACATTACCACAGGACGTACCTTTGCACAGAAAAGGCTTGACATTGCTCGAGGGGTTGAGCCACCCGCTTCCAATGTACGCTGTCCAGTCCTGCGCGATCGCGACGCCGTTCTCGACGGTGTCTAGGATCATGTCCGTGCGGCGTCCCTTGTAATACTTGCGCATACTGCGACCAGTGTTGACTTCAATGGGCTTGAACAAAATGAAGTCGGCGTCCAACAATACCACGATCGCATCGTCAGCAACTGCACCGGGAGTCTGAAGAAAGTGACGCAGCCCAAACGGTTTGTTGTATGGCGTGTAGTCGTCGTTGACACCTGAAACTGGGTGGGGCGAGTACGATGGAGTGAAATGGCGGCTGAACGTGTGGTAGAACGATGGTTCCGCTGCAATGGTCGCCTCTTCCACGGGAGTGCACCCAGACAACATCTCTGTCATCTTGCCTTGCTGGCCGACCGCCATCGCCGAGGTCTGAAGGGCGTACGACAAGAGCTGGCGCTTTCCTTGATTGCAGCTGGTGCTGTACACGATGTGCAGGCGGGATTCGTTCGCCGCCAACGTGGCCCCCACGACCACGATCGCTGCAATGACCAAAGTGCGGACGAGTGCCGCCATTTTGTAATTAGACGACACAGCACTTGGTGGGTCAATTCGTACGATGGAGTTGAAGCAAACGTCCACTACGGATACCTGAGAACGTCCTCTAGTATCCGAAAGCGATTGCGTATACAAGACGTTTCGTACATCCTCCACTCCCATTGGCCTGCGACAGAAAGAATTGTCGTTGATTGGCTCGACTATACCTCGATTTGATTGGCTGAAAAGCAATGGGCACCCATATGCAAAATGTTGTCAACGGTCAAGCATGGCATCTTGGGTTTGCCCATCTCGGTTGTCATGTCCGCCGTCGAAAGTGCCAAGCGCCTGGTGCGTGCGCCATCCAGCGATACTTGTCTCTCGCGACGTGATCATATCCTGATACGTTGAGTAGGCCGCCCGCGCCGCCGTGGACGAATTTGTCAAGGATGGCGATGTCGTTGGCATTGGGAGCGGTAACGATCTTGTCCACCACTCCATCGGTATCGATGCGTACCATCGAATGCAATTCGTAGGCTCGACAGTAGTGTATGCTGCAGAACGGCTCGGTGAACGCGTCGCGAACGAAGGCCTTCGCATCTCGAGCATTCCGTCGTCGTTCCAGGCGTCTCAACTTATTGCACAGCATAAGTTGAACCTGACCAACTTCGACACACACCCTGTGATCGACATCGCGATTGACGGCGCGGATGAAGTGGACACGGCGCTCAACTGTATCAAGGGCGGCGGTGGGTGCCATCTCCAAGAGAAAATTGTGATTTTCAACGCGAAGAAGTTCGTGATTGTGGCCGACTATCGCAAGGAGTCGACGCACTTGGGGCAACAATGGACCCAAGGGATCCCTATCGAAGTTGTGCCACTCGCGTACGTGCCGCTGATGCGGAAATTGAAGGAATTACATGGAACCCCCGTGCTGCGAATGGCCAAAGCCAAGGCGGGGCCAGTGGTGACCGACAACGGCAACCTCATCCTCGACACTCACGTCAGTTGAACATGCTCGCCACGTGTACTCACACTTGAGTGAATATTAGTTTGGCATCATTCAAGACCCCGAATCCCTCGAAAAGACCCTGAAGCTCCTCCCAGGTGTCGTCGAAGTTGGACTGTTTGTGAAAATGGCGTCCAAGGCGTTCTTTGGTCAGGCCGATGGTTCTGTCAAGGTGGTGGTGCCGCAATAAAATACCCAACTCTTCGCATGCTGCAACAAATGTCGTGTAATGTCTGTGTTTGCAAGAACGACGCTATGTAACAATTGAAACTCTCCCTCGACCATCCTTCCATTCAACTGCATGCCCAACACGTCGGTGAAATCTCCCTCGACATGGACAAGATTCGAGGCAGGTACTCCAGAGTCCGTTGGGAATTTCTGGACCCCTGGGATGACTTGGTGCGCGTTCGCTATGTCCACCCAGTGGGCACCGTGACGGGGAGAGACACTTGTGGATACCCTGTTGGCGTACATGAGCTACCTCAATCCCGATCCCCAAACACCGACATGTTGATTCGAGGCATGGGTTGGGATAATTTATTACTGCGCACGGATGGGTCCATTCCACTGCCTTGTTGTCACCACGTCGTGAATTTACACGACATGATGCTAGAAAGATATACGTATGTGGTGTTGGCAGATCCGGTCGATGGCACATTTTGACGTCGGCAACTCTGGCGAGTCCGCACAGAGTCCCGCCAACACTAGCTATAGAGATGTCGAGTGCTTGGACAAGTCTCTCGCATCCGTTTGTTTTCCCCTTTTGTCGCTGCAGACTATAGTTTGTGGTGTAAAATCAGTGGGGATAGCGTAGTGCGATCATCCAGCCGGCCATCGTGGTGAAGGTATCGAAGGGCATCTTCTACTGACGTTATCGGCAAACTACGAGGTGATGTTCTGAGCTGCAAAGATCCCTGCTGACTTTCCTTGGCGCATTCCATCATCCCGATACATGGCGTCACCAAATTATGCCACCGAGCTACCGCTTTCATCCTTCGCTTGTCAGGTATGAATATGCAATCTAACGCTGTTAACTAGCCTTCACCACAGTCTCCCTCCTCGGACACAGTTTGAATGGCTTCATCTCGTGCTTGGACGTGTTTCGTTCGAATTTGTACTTCGAGTGTCGGTGGGGTGATATCCGCATGTCCCACCCAGCCCACCAACTCGGGCGAGCGATCAGCCTGGCCATGCCACACGATCGGTTGGGGGATTGGAAGCAGCTGGAGCCGTGCCAGTGTATACCTCGTTTTGAGTCGATTGCAACTTCTTTTAACAAAAGTCAATGCCGCTATGGTGCCAACCTTTATGCCTTCGCAACCTACCTCAGTCTACGTGGAAGAATGGCGGCGGAACCGCAGCAATGCATGAAAACGTCGTTCCAGCAACTTCTTGTGTGACGACGTTCCTGAATCGTGGCCAGTTTGATACGTTCGTCGTGTGTGCGACTGTAAACAACCACGTTTGAGTGAAGCCCCCCTGCTCCGTTCCACGGCCGCCAGTGAACTGTTCGTGGCCGAAGTGTCTTCCGACGACGAACGTCGACCGCCAGGGTTTTGTCGAGTTGGTTCATCCAGTCGATGTCACTTCGCTCGGCTTGCGTAACATATTCGCCGCGCAGTCGGCGCCGTGTCCAACCGGAAACCCCCATGAAGAGCGATGCATGGATGCCGAGGACACGTGGATTTGATGGAGGGACAGCAATGGAAAATTCCTTTGTCGAACCAATGGAAGTGGATAACCCGACAAGAGTCAGCGTACCAATGCTACGCCACGATCCTACCTTCCGTGGCGTTCTGTGCGAATGGAAAACGCTGCAAAGCTAACCTCGACCCAAGTTCACGAGGTATGCCTTTTGTGCATTTTGTAAAGTTGATTTTCACTGCGCCGTGTCTCCTCTTCGACGGCGGCCAGAGTTGTCTCCAGCGCATATCGACGACACAAAGGTCAACGCCGTCGCTGGCCAGGGCTCCAAAGAAACACTCTGTCCTGCCGCTCCTTTAACTGCTGGCACGTCACGGATGCGATTTGTCCAGTTCCTTCGTTCACCCTCCTTTCGTGTATTCAACTCTGGGATGGACTTGGGCCGACATGTGTATATAGCCTTACACGCCTCTTCATCGTTTTCGATTGCGCCATGTTGAGGAAGTCAATGGAGGCATTTTATTGACAGTCGCCGACAATCGCGATGGCATGGTCGGATCTGAAAGTGACAATGATTCATGAAACCAGTGGAAATTTTTGAAAAGCACGTGGCCGTCGACGAATTCTTCGCTCCTTTCAAATCGTGTTCTCGGGCAAAACACAGGTGGGTCTGCATTTTCTTTCTGCATGTCCCTAACTGTCACGGCGTCCCCAACACAATAAACTCCAAGACCGGGTCCAGTGCCCCCTTGTTCTCCCTTTGAGTACAGCTTGTGGTAACGTGGATGGTGTTTGCATTCCCCTCCACCGAGTTAATATTCCCTTTGGTGTGCCCGGCGGGTGCATGTGTCCCGTGCATTCAACCATTCAAGCTTCCTCTTGTGAAACCAGGAAAATTCAACCATCGCTCCTCGCAAACGGATCATATTACGGGGTACGAAGCGTCCTTGGAATGCTGTTCACGTCACGGGGGTGAGTGGTCACAAAATGTTGCATCTCCCCTCGGTGCACTTGGTCGTAAGTTGGCAAGTCGAGCCCAGAAATCAACAACTACATTTCTGGAATCCGACGACTGATGTGGACAAAGCCATGCCCATGCGCAGGAGATGCTCTAGGTTGGTATTCCATCGCCTTGTGAGGAATCCATCATGCATCGTCCTTTCCGAATGAGAAGACATAAACACTCGACCAAGTTGAATATCACATAGCGCGACGTGCCATGACACGGGCGATTTCTCCAGCAACGAAGTCAGTGTTGGCCATGACGACAAGAATTAGTACAGCGCCAAATAGTTTTGCATATTTAACCACCGTACTGGACATTCATTGCCCCCCCTCTCTCCTGGTGCGGTCAACATGCTGGATATTTTTCAAATATGTAGCCCGACCTTCCGCGCCACAACGCATGTAGCTGATTGAAAGGGGCACACGCTAGGATGGGCGTATCGTCTGAGCGAAAACACCGTTTGTGTCGAAGTCAGGCAGTTGCAACAATGGCAACGCCACCTGTGGGGGCAACAAGCAATGCCAAACACCGCTCGAAAGGTAAAGTGTTTGGAGATTTATCCTGTGATGGATCTAACACGTGGGAATCGAGTCGCCCTTCCAACAAATCGCACTCGAAAAGCGTTGGCACGACTACCGCGCAAAGTCGCTTGTCAGTCGTTCTCGACCTCGTCTTTCATGCAAATGTGGATAAATTGGGAAATCTTTACGCTCAAGCGACGAAACTGAGTGTGCTCGATGTGCTGCATTCGGTCCGACTGCACGCCGCTCTTGAGTGCGCATGCATGCACTTGAAACCACGCATCGACTTCGCGCAAGAACTGGCTGGTGAGGTGGATCTTGGCGCGCAAGACCCGATTCCGACGATGCGCCATGTCCCGGCTGTCCTTGAGCGCCACGGCGATGCTTCTCCAGGACAACATGGCTGTCCTCGACCGGCTCTCTTCAATTAGCCCCTGTGTTACGTTCTCAAGGTCATGCAGTCGCTGGCGTAGCTTGGATTTCTCAAGCTTCTTGTTGGCCCTGTACTTGCGGTGCTTTCGGCCGGTCATCCCTTGGGCCAGCGCCTCGCTCGCATTGCTTTGAATGGCGCATTCCACCGTTGATATCATGCGCTCAGAACTGATGCGGACGTGTGGCAGGGCTGTATGCCTTTCGAGCCGTTCTTGTGGACTGAGCCCGTCTTCATCCACCATCGAATTTCAAACTTGGTGGACCGTAGAATTGAACAACGACACAATATATGCGTCTTTGTATGTAATTTATTTGAAGAATTCTTTTCAACGACACGAATTGTTACACCGCTGTGATGACAGTAGTAGTTATGCATGGCCAGGGTGGGATTCGATGCCGTTCTTGCTTGGCCAAGAGATACGAGGAATGATTGATTGCATATTTTGCATCTTGTGATGCTTACAATGAGCTGAATCGAGTGCGTGGACTGTCCAATTCAACATGGCGTTCTGCTTCTGTGAACCGGACACGTATTTGGCGCTTGTCGGTGAAGCTGCAAGCGACAGTTCACGTGGACCGTGATATCTAGAAGGTTTCACGCTCTGAGCATGCAACTTTCACTCGTATCGTGTCGGTGTTCAGCGACATCAGACCAACGCTGAGGCATTGGCGTCCAGACAAAATGTGGCCGCTGCGATTTATTGCATGCCGCGATGTCCTTTGCGAAACATGAAACCCCGAAACCACGACGATTCGGCTCTTTCGGTTTTCTCCTCCTTCCCCGAGGTTCACAAATCGAAGACGTTTGTTCTCGAATTCAATCCTGTGGCAGATATGACCACACACGACTTGTGGAGGACCCCACAAAGCCACAGATCGACTCTCGTCAGCGCCGAGCGCCTCGCCTGAGCGTTTTAGTGTAGGAAGGAAGTGGGCTCGAATGCCCAGTGTAGCAACCGCGACCACAACACAAATTCCTTCCAACGGTATCCAAGATCGTATTTGCAGGCTGCCAATAACACTACGCTGAAATCGGACTTGCGCAGGCAGATTTCAACATTCAAAAGGTTTCGGCATGTGGTTCCTCTTGAGATGATTTTCGACATTGTTACAGTCAACTCTTGGTGGACATCAAACAACACGCAAAAAAATAGAGTCTTAGTGAATGATTGGTATATAATGATGAGGTCATTTACTGACCTTTGATTGGATCAGATAACGTCTCAGATAATGATTGGCCAAAAAATGTATGCACAATTGGAGCTCTGTCATTGGTTCATTTACATTTTTGAAATGTCCTCTCGCACTGCGCCAAATTGGAGTGGAGTGTCTTGAATCGAACCAACTTGGCGGGATACATCGCTTTGGGCCGAGATGAATCCCCGCTCTTTCGGAGATTAGTCTTGAAAGCACCTGCCTTCAAGCCAAGACTGGTGTGGTCAAGACAAATCGCCTTGACGCCGTCGCTGTGCGCGTTGCGATCGCGTTGTTGCATGTGCGATGGGACATGCCCGGCGAATCACGATTGGTAATTCCCCCGGGAGAATTTGAAGCAAAATTGTTGATCCGACCTGATCATGGACCTGAGAGTTCGTGTCAGGGTGGGCTTCGATCGAAGCTAGATGCTTACCTCGCACTGGAACCCCAACCAGCATTTCAAACACGACGAGTGTTCGGTGTTGTTCGTTCTTGTTGGCATCCGTTCAACAGTACGATGTGGGTGAAATTTGAATTTCAGTGAAACAGGAAAGTCACCACTGACAACTTCAAGCGCCGCCCAAGCCAGGCAACAAATCGGGTCGCATCGACACCGTCCTCGTACCTCATTCAAAAACAGGCTTTCGACACCTAGAAAAGGTGGACGAAGGACCTCCGTGCGTCGGTGAACGATACACACCTTAGCGCTCAATGTCTGGCGATTTTAAACACTACATGCCATCGAGGTCCTTGCGATTGTGGCCATCAAAAACGATATAAACGGTGGGTGACTTTTACCATGAATGCTAATTGTAGTTCGGTTGTTGTTAATAAACATCTCACCGATCATGGACTTTCGCTCACTTAAACTATCTCTCCCTCGTGTGCGTGATCAAGGCATTCAATTATCCAGTCATAGTGAATTTCTACGTGGAAGTATAGGGTGCTGTTATATAGCGGATTTTGTAACACCAATCGAATGTGGTGGTGTGATGTTTGGATGATCACCTCATCATCACGAATCAACACAATTCGTTGAACACGTTGATGGCGAAGGTTTGGCTGTCCGAGGATGGCACGAAGGAATGCGACGGCCCCAAAGCGCCCTCACGTCCAAGTCGGCACCAGATCTATCGCGTCCTTGTCAAGGCCAGGTGTGACAAACTGAAGAAGGTCAAGGCCGAACTCGAAGATGCGATTCAGAGACTTGAGAAGGAACAACGGCGAGCGCGGCAGCCTGCGAGTCTATCTTGGGAAAACATTGCTTTGGCGCTGAAAGATAGCAGCGAGGAATCGAGGCGCCAGAATCGAGACTTAAGGGACAAGATTCAAGCGTTCCATCAACTCGTGAATGACTTGGCACCGTGGGCTGCTTTAACGGTGCGTTGGAGTTCTAGCGCGCTGCCGTGTTGAAAACGTTGGTGTGCAGAGGGAGTTGGACCCAACGAGCACGACGTGGCGCGACACAAGTCTTCCGATCCACCCTGAGTCGAGAAGAATGGCCAAAACGTGGATCACCCAGAGAATGATCCACAACACGGACGCCATGTTCCAGCAGCATGGGTTTGTGTCGAGGGACGACCAATGCGTCGATGTGTGGTGTGACGTGGACGTTACGGTCTCCGACACCGGGACGCTGTGCAAAATTCGCCGCAACTTCATCTCACCGCAAACGCTGGAGCAATCGGTGGCGTTCGTGCGGGAAAATTGGTTGGAAGCCATTCTCATCGAAGCCCCTCAAGACAGCGTACTCAACACTGTGTCGTGCTTGGTCACTCACTTCGGCTCGTAGGTCATTCACGAATGTGATGGCAATACTAAACTCGGCACAGTCATTACTTCCGTCGGTGAATACATCCATCTCCTCTGGGCCGAGTTCCACCAAGGCCCGGATCGATGCACGTTTGTTCTGCGACATATCGTCGACGACGACGCGCAGAGCCCGTCGGCGCACCTTCACCAGCGAAGTCGCAATATTTGGTCGACTCTTGTAAAGGTTTCTGGCATGTGGACCTAACGATTCAACTTTAGGTTCGACTACACGCGCCTTGCAGACGGCCGAACAAGGAAACGCGTGCTGTCGTTTGTGTCGAACTGCCATTTCTCGGGAGAGCTGGACCTGGATGCTGAAGCAAGCATGACTGGGCTCTCCCTCGTGGATTGTCCAGACCACTTGAAGGAAACCCGTCTGCGGCAGCATGTCGTCAACTTGATTCACTGCCGGCTGCGGTCGCGAATCGACTACCCTGCCGCTGGCTACACGCTAAACAAAACGATGCAAGATTGCCATTATTCTTTGGCTGGTTGATTTGCGAGTGAAACGAACGATTTAACAGGGCTGTGACGTCTCGAGCACTCGACATCTCGTTGGTCGAATCAAATATATTGATCGTCGTCACTCCAAGCCACGAATTCACGATCCTCCCCGTCCTTCCTGCTTCCATTGTCGGCCCAACTGGATCCTGTAATCGACTTATTCCTTCTACAAGTGGAGCGTACGTACCTCAGAACTCATTTGGAGCTGGTGACGAGTGCGACACAAGATCCACACGGGTGTGTTTCGGAGACAAAATCTGCGAAAACGTCGCCGAAGCGTAGTGCCATGTGGACGTCGCACGGCGTCATGGGCACATCGACTGCCTGTCAATGGACGAGGAATTGCCACCACGGTCAGAAAATCAACGACGACCGAACCAATCGTTCACGAGATGTGCCGCCCCAACGACCTCAGCAGTGCCCGTGGCGAAGAAGTCGAGAGTTGTCCCACTGAAGAAGGAGGAGCTGGAATTGGTGGTCCAGACTTGCTCAAGCCATCTGGCTGAGCTCGCCGACGAGCTCAACTTGGACTTCCTAGTGACCTTGTTGGGATTCTCGCAGACCGGGAGCTCGGGTTAAGTGCAAAGGTGCCGGTATCGACAACTGTCGTGGATGGTTCGACCAAGTTGATGTCGTTCATGGAGCAAGCCACATCGCTTGAACCCACTCAGTTGAGCACTTGTGATGTGTGGAGCTGGTAGCATCGAGTCTGTCCTTTGTGCTGTGCGCAGAACCCCGAGTGGACAATTGCGGAGACCTGAGTTGCCACCGTCCTCGTCAAGACTTCACCGTGGACGTCGGTGCGAGTTTCTCGGCCTATCGCTAGCCAACTGCCGCGATCACCTCAACGAGTGCACGTTTCGACAGTGTGGGCGACCTCACGAACCTTGTGTCCTTCACGGACACAGCGGAGCGTTCTTGGGCAGTTGAGTTGTTGACCTCCCTTGCCACACGTCGTCGTCGAGTAGAGTTGCCGGCAGTCGCCGCACAGGGGCGTGCCTTGACCTCTTGAACGAGAGTCAAGACTTCACAAGGCGTGCGTTGTTGTGTTGGCTAGTACGCTCTCGTCACGACCCATTCCGCTCGAGCACAGACTAGTCGCGCAAGCTCGTGCAGAAGCTCCAGTAGAGTTGACGGTCCGACATGACGAGACTTCTCCAACTTGGCGTTCGCATCGTCTTTGCGCTCGACACCGATTGATGCCTTCCGCGATGACAAACGGGTTGACTGGACGTTTGAAAATTGGCACGACTCGGTCAGAAAAGGACGCCGGATCGTTTCGCTGGACGCATGAGATTCGGTGACATCACTCAAGAAAAGTGTCGAGAATGCATTGCCAAAGGGACCGTCTGGGTTAGGGTGATGTTCCAATTGAGTTGCTGCTTGACTGTCCTGGTGCGGGAATTGTTCGGAGAGAGAGACTGCTGCATCTCCTGTGAAAGGCTAGTCCCCCATCAAGCTACAAGGTCACAGAGAACCGTCGTAGCGGTGAGTCAGGCAGCAGCACACAAGCAGGCGCTTCCAGAGCACAAGCATGCCTCAATACACTGGTATGCGTCTGCGGGGAATCGCCTCCACCAGCCCCAAAGCTGAAGCTGGTCTGAGCAAATCTGTTGCTAGTTAGAGTCCGTGAGAGAAATTTTGCCTCTTGCGCTCCACGTCGAATCTCACACAGCTGTGACTTAAATCGTCGTCGATGAGTGCCACTCTTCAGGATCATCTCAAGCTCTTCAGTCATCGATTTGTCAAGGGCAATTTTACGTCGACTGGGGGCATGGAAGAAGGACTACGCTATTCAGGGCGTCGTGGCCTCATCGACGAGCTTGATACGATCGCCACAAAGGACATTGGTAAGCTTGCCGCCCTCCGTGCTCATTGCGTTGAAATATTTGTACCGAATTTGAACTCTCCGACAAAGCAGGCATATGTCGCCATTTGGGCATTGCGCAAGACGCGTCGCGATGCAATGCTTCCCCACGAAGACCGCGGCGTGTTCGAAAGTTTCGGTGGCGACGAAATGGCGCCGGGTCATGCTCAGAACACGCCGAGCTCATGAACGCGTCGTAAAAGTCGCGCGATAAGCAGAATCGGCGGGACCGTCGTGGCTACATCAGGAATTGTGGTGGTACAGGCAACTCTGCGCTGGCGCGTCTCGATGCCTGCACAATTCATTTCAAGCACCTTTCAGCGCTGGTGATACGTGCTTGCATGACAGAACGTGGGTCAAGGTTTCACACTGTGTCATTTGCGAACGTTGAGTTGAAAGCGCTTCGAGCTCGTCCTGGCCCTGCTTCAGATCGCGTTGGTTGGCGTTCTTCGCTATCCTGTAATGCCAGGTTCATGCAAACAAGGTGCCCATTACCCGGTCGCCACAGCCCTGGACGAACGTTCATTCGAAGACTGCAAGGCATCATGCTGCAGTGACTTTGTAGTAGGTCGCATTGTCCACCATTTTGTCTCGATTGAGTGCTGGTTGTTCTCCCACCTGAAGTCACCTGTTGAGTGCAATGGATGCTCCAGCAGTGATATCCCCCGCCGGTCCAGGAACAACGTATTGTCGCCAAGAGCCCGATCGCCACAGTCCCGAGCTATAACAGGACGTCCCATTTGCCGTGAAAGGTCGAATGGTATTTTTTGATGGCATGTCGTGGCCATGCAAGCCTCGAGCGATGCTTGCCTTGCTGGATTCCTCAAAACTAAATACACGAGATAATGGGTCACAGCGGGTTTTTCAGCGAAGCTTCAATCGACGACATGAAGCGATCCCATCGCGCAATGACGTGGTTGCGAAAGCGGCTTTCCTTGAGGCAATCGGGGCAGTCGGTCAGGTCAAGTCCAAACATGGCAGCTTCCACATTCAAGTCGAACTCGTGGGTGACATGACAGCTAGTGACAAGCCCCAGCACTCGCTTCCTCGTTCGGCCGTTTGGTACGCGGACGTAGTCGTACCTACCGTCATCCCATGAGTCCGCAGTCTACCAACCCCGTCAGTACCACAGCATTCGACTGCGCTGGCGGTACTTGGAGTCGTTTAGGTGTTGCCGACTGTCATCGTGTGTGATTTGACGCAGCACGAAAACGCACCGGTCCGGGCCTTGCCGGAACTCCCCACACAGAATATGAACCAACTCGCCGCAGTCCGACACAACGGTATAGAGCTGCGTATTCGCGTCGGCTTCTCGCGTGATCTATCTCACGAAAATGAACCACGTCACGACTGACAGGGTGTTCGATACGTTTGCTTTTGGAGCTTGGATGAGAAGCGTCGAGAGGCACTCCTCCCGCACAAACGCTACGGTGCTCTCGAAGGACTGATCCGCAACAAAATGCCTCCGCGTCGTGCACAGACTGCCCGAGTCCCAGACAGAGATCTCCATGTCCCTCCACATGTCTGTGTCGGTGGAATCCCACGGGGGAAACCCATGCTGCTGGAACATCATGTCGGTGTTGTGAAACATGCGCTGGACAATCCATTCCTTTCCCATGCGCCTGGAAATGGGATCGGATGAAATTGTGGTGTCGCGCCAAGTTGGACCAGCGGAATGAATACCTCGCTACGAAGAGAGACTGCGGTCACACCAACTGTGCAATTCTAGAGCTAGTACCGGCACGCTGACCCAAGATGTCATTTCCCGCAACAAGCGCTGGTACATGTGAATCGTGGCGCGCAGTTCTCGGTTCTGTCGATGTTCAGCATCGCAACTGTCCTTGAGGGCCTTCGCGATGCATTTCCACGTTAGAACCCTCGTCCGATACATGCCTACTCTATCCACACGAAGGCTTTTGAGAGTCGATTCCAGGTCGGCATGCTTCTGTTTGAGCGCGGCGATCATGGCTTTTTTTGCCTCGCGGTACTTCTTGTGGCGTGAGGTCACCTGGCACGACGTAACCTCGTCCTGCTCATTGTCAATCGGAATGAAATCTTCGCCCCCGCTGCCTTCTTCGTCGCCTTCCTGTGGATTTATCATGCCGATCTCCACAGCTCACGAGGTTCCTGCCGTCGTGAATGGTGGCTTGCACACTCAATGAGTTGCCACC
>NW_008580171.1:49767-57241 GCF_000520115.1 Aphanomyces invadans
TAACCAGGAATTTTCTATTGAATTCCATACTCTTCATTTATGCATATATTGCAGCGACGATGTAACTGGAAATCATGATGTCCTTCCTGTGTTTCAATATTTCATGTGGTAGCACGCATAAAGTCGAATGAAGGATTCGTTGTTTTGGTTTCATGTTGACTGAGGCGGGCGGCAACCAAGCGTTGTTTACGAGTTCCACGGGAAAGATTTCTACCCAGTCGGCATGGAATACACCATATATATATATCCTTCTCATTGAGTTCTGTCGATGTGTCACTTTTTACAAGATGCACTTCTTGTAAAATGTGAGAAACTACGAATTCTTCTTGGATTAACAGTAATTTCATCACCGTTGGAGGAGCTGTGGTGCATCATGGAGGCCATGTTCGCCGGCGACGAGGACATGCACCGCGTCCTGGCCACCCTCTACGACATCCATGCGAGTGGCTACATCGACCTGCCCAGCATCGGGATCTTTTTATACTCTGTTTGGCAACAATTGCAGACAAAACGAAAATGAAACGTTATCTATCACGGATTGGCCTAAAATTGAATGGCTAAATGATGCTCAACGTGTTCTATCGCACGGTATTTTTCTTTCAATTTTATTCGCACACCAGCCGACAACAGAGGCATGCAAAGTTTGCATACAAAATCCAAGTCAAACCTTACAGATGAGCAACGAGGAGCTGCGTACGAAGAGCTTCTTCTCCGCAGCGTAAATGGCAAAGTTTCCCGTGCTTCCATTGCATCCATTGCGGACGCGTTCGGGGTTCACCCAACAACGATATCGAGGATCTGGCAGCGAGGACGGGCGACCGCAGCTCCAGGACGCCGGGCCGATGTTTCCTCCGGGATGTCCAAAACTGGCCGCAAAAAAACCTACACAGTCAACGAAATTGAGCGTCGAATCAAGGCAACACCGTTGGCGCAGCGACAAACGTACAGCGTTCTTGCTGCTGCAATTGGCGTGTCGACTTGGACCATGGAGTGCAAAACCATCGACGAGCTTGTCCTGGCCGTGAAAGCTTCTTTTGACGGTTTACTGCCCGAAACCCTGGAGAAGACCTTCTGTACACTGGAGCGTGTAATGCGTGCTGTTTTAAGTGCAAATGGTGGCAATACATACGGTACAAGATTTCGCGGAGCAATGTCAAGGAAGACGGAATGATCCTTGAAGACGAAACGATGAGCTTGCCTTCGTCTCGAAGAGGAAAGCAGATTGGACGAGTTGTGCGATCTAGTTGGCACCATTGCAGTTTAGCTTTTTAAATACGGCTTCATTATACTTGTATTTTGAATGACTCTGAATGTTCGTCTGCAATAGTTGCCAACCAGAGGTAGTACTTCATAGTGCTTTCTTTTCCCTACCTGTTATTCTGCAACATGAAAGTGAATCCAATAGGTTAATATTGTTCGACAAGTTGGGACTACAGCCCTGTACATCTGGCCATATTGCTTCGTCCGTCACAGTCAACGCATCACAAAACTTGTGATAGATGTTTCGCATACATATATGTCCAACACATCTACATCTTTCTCGTTACTGTACCACCAACCAACAACGTCCCACCCCAACTCGAATCGCTGTGAATAGAAAAGATTAGTGGTTCGTGCATGAATTTGTTCGCATTGGCATCTTACACGGACAAGAACCGTTGCAAAGACGTTTTGGTGTTGATCAAAGTACAAAAAGCATTATCTCGAAGGCTCAAAAGTCTCCGCGTATGACTGTGACTGCTTGTCGAAATGTTGGGCGGTTTCTCGTCCACCTAGTTTGGTAAAATGAAAGACCAACTTGAACACGCATTGACAAAATTCATGCCCATTCATTCGCGACAAATATGTATGGGTAACATTCCACATCCGACTAAACCATCCGACATTGATTTGATTGGCCGAATGAGTTTTCGCTTCAAATCAAACAAAGTCATTGACGACTTCATCAGTGCACAAAACCAACACCACAACACTTTAGGACCTCAAACATGGACGAAACTGCAGCTAACGTCACGACCAACACGCTTCGCTACAAAGAACAAAATAATTCGCAATAAATCTCACAAAAACCAGGCATAAAGGGAAAAAATCGGCCCAGCGGGGCTAGTCGCTACGCTCCGACACAAACACATCAATCATCCAACACAAATCGTTCTTACAACGCGTTTAGCATGCTTTCGACGACGCACCACTTTAAACAAACGAGCATACGAGTTTGTGAAGCTAGAGTACGCCAATTCGAACTGCTCGAACGACTGGTACCTAGCGAATGCCATACCCAATGTCGCTCGTTCTGAGTACTTCTTACGATCGAGGCGGATCATGCCGCTGCTGTAATCCTTCAAAGCAACAACCAGCCCTGCTGCTGGATCGGCCACGAACCACTGTTGCCATGCTTGCCGTCCCGATCGCGCGGTAGGAATCGATTTTTGTGATGAACCCATTCATAGACGACTGCTTCGTCGTCTTGGACACTGGTTGTTGCTTGCCTTCAATGCTTTGCAGGCTCTTCGCTACAGCGTTGCCGATTTCTTCAAGGGAGAAGTGCAAACCGCTCTCGCCACCGTTCGACAAACCCAGCCCTTGTAATCGTTGCAGCGCACCCGTTCGAAGCAGATTGCGAGGGTCAATGTCGTTGCTGATACTTTGCGTCACGAGGTATTCACAGCACGTCTTCGCGTCCGACCACCTGCACCAGGCCATCAACTCTCGGAAGTTGAAACGACGCTCAGTGGACTCAAACACTCGGTAATAGGCACCACCGCGACGCAAACTGTGCAATGATATTCCAATTGGTAGGTTTGGTGTCATGTCGACGATGTCGCCGAGAGGATTTCGCAAGACCTTCTGCTCCAGTGCGCGCTGCCAGTCAATACGAGGGACACCACAATGCTGAAACACAACGTTGGGGAACACGAAGGCAGTACTGGACAGGTTGGCACCGGAAGCACGCACTGTTGACAGGTACTCCTCGTGGAAGGTACATACGCGAAGACACGGATACGTCGTCTCATCAACGAGGTGGTAGATCTGGCAGTCTGCTTCCACATTTGCCTTCTTGTGCCACCGGAGTCGCACAGAGAGGTACCGACCCCTGCAATCAGATACAAGTTGAACATCGTTGTACCGGAGGTTTAGAACCTCACTGATACGAAAGCAGCCCAGGAAACCCACGGAAAGTAGGAGCCGGAGCAATGAACTAACAAAAGGATGCATTCCGGCGATGCCTTTCATGAGCGTTGACTGCTCTTGAACTGTCAGTGGGTGAGCCTTCCTTTCTTCGTCAACGTTGTTCTTCTTGTTGAATTTTTGAAGACCAACGATGTATCGACGGGCATTCGCGTCTTGAGCTGGGTTTGGGGTGATGCGTTTGTTGTTGTAATGAGCGACCAACGCGGACTTGGCAACGTCGATCGTCCTCGCCTTTTTACCGTTCGTGTATAAGTGGTGGAAGAAGTCTGTACAGTCGTCTGGACTGGCCGTCTCAAGTGCAGTGCCTCCTTTGTGAACTTCGAGAAAGGACTCGAACTATTTCCGGTACGTGTCATAGGCACGCCTCGTGGATGCGCCGCGGAACAACTCCTCGATCGTCTGCTTCGACGCTGGGGCTGCCAGTGGCGTCGGCGTCATGTTGGTTATTCATGGATACGAAACCGCTTTTGCTATTTTACCAATGGCAGCGTGTTATTGTGCTATGTAAATGATATGTACACGGACGACATCAGCGTCGACCAATACAATTGTCTGAAATACATTCATCCAATCATATACTCTGCTCGTGTCGGTCATCCAATCCCCATCTAACAATTTGCCGGTTCGATGTCGGATGCGACCTTTATGTGCAAATATGATTATAAGAGCTATGTCGAGCAACCAACAGCCGTTGGTTTGTGTGAGCATATTTTACATTCACCAAAATGTTTTGTTCTGCTAAGCAAAGCAGCTTGGGTTGCCCAAAGTCTTGCCAAGCTGCAAAGTCCACGGAGTTTCTGCTATCGCACGCACGCGCAACGACATCCTAGTTCAGTAAGTGGGGAACTCTAGAGAATGGTAGTCAGTAGAGGCCACATGTCGTGACTTAGGTTCTGAGTGCTGGTTTTGAAGTTGAAGTTGCAATCTCGTGAATGGACTCTGTGTCGAAAGCGTAACGATATATTTAGTTGAAGACATCAGCTGACAAGACCAAATGAATCGGGACGGCTCTCCCGACGAAGACATCGTCGACGCTGGGTCGGTGACGACCGCTCGCGATCGCGCCAATGCGACGAGCAGCCACGAGTACAACCCGTGCGGCGCCAGGTGGCAAACCCTTTTCGATCCCCGGGACAACGTGGTTATCTTCCTGCGGGCACACGGTTTCGTCATGGTGATGCGTGCACGATTAGTCCCTCGCCATTTGGTGGACATCCTCAACCAACGGAGCGACCTGAAGAAGTCGTCACTATGTGCACCGGCCAAGCGAAGTCAACACGCGTGGCAGGTGTTGCCGCCGCCCAATCAACTAACCCCAGTGGATGACGTCAACATGGGCGACGACGACGGTTATGTTTGTCGAGTTTGGAATGCGCCTGCAATTCCCTAAGCACCGTTGCTCAAAGGCTCTACGAAAGCGGAGCGACGTGCTTTCATGCTTGAAGTACCACAAGTATATCACTCAAACCAATGCTCTACAATGTGTCGGTTCTCACCCGCGTCAATGCCTGTCAGAACGTACATGGGTCCTTTCTCCAAGTGGCGTGTTGCCTTGTTCGACAAAAACAAAGACCACAAAGCTGTCACGGAAGAATAATGGGTGGCATGGTTTCACATGGCATTCAATGCAGACACGCAAGACCTGAACGTCTTGTAGAGGCGGTTCTCTAGTGCCATACGCTTGGGCACAAAGATCCACAACGTGGAATCACGTGTCCACCGAATGCTCGACGAACTGATGTGAGTGCTTGAACAAGACCATCCAGAACGGGTCCTCCATCAAGAGGCCAAAATTGTCGTCGAGATTATGACCAAGGCGATCAAACCTGAAACGCTCAAGAGACTTGTGCGAAATCAATTGCAGCTGCAGAGGAGCAAAGGTCTGAAGGACGATGTGTTCCGATGTGTTAAGTGAATGTGACAGCTCTTTGCCCGACAAAGGTCGTGACTCGACGGTAACGGAAGAGCCGCTGGCAGAGCGTCAGGGCCTGAAAAATCTGTCGCTATCGGCGTAAAGGATGATTACAAGCCAAGGAAGAAGCTGGTCTGTCTAAAGTTTGGCGACAAGGGACACTAAATGCTGAACTGCCCTGTTGTTACGCCTGGCGAGGCGGAAAGCTTATTTGAAGCGCGGCAGGCGAAGTGGAGGGATGGCGCGACAGCCCTGGGCAGCCAACCCAGTCGCCACCCGATCAAGCGCGGCGCTCTGGTGAAAGGACTCGTACGAGTCGAGAGCGCCCACCTGAACACGAGCGCAGACGTGAACGTCGTTTCATGTGGCGTTATGGATGCGTGGGCGGAGAAGAATACCACGTTCCTCATCGAAGATCAAGACCAACCACATCTAGTTTACCCTAATCGTGTCGACGCCAAGCCGTTGAGATGAAGCGTCATGCCGAGTTTGGCACGGTGACGCAAGACACGCCGTGTAGACCATTCATGTTACGCGGGCAACAAGCGTGGATCGACGAGGCGTCAACTGCGATGGATTTTATCGTGAGTCGTCCTGTTTTGGAGGTCCTCGGTTTCTCCATCGACGACCTACTTCACGGCGCTCGACGACGGCAGGCGAAATGATACATCCGATCGGTTTCAGCAAACCCTTGAGCCCGAGACCGATCTCGCCGAAGCGACGGGATCGAGTGTGCCATGCCGGAGGTCGAGATCCCGCCGTCGAGCAACCTAGAAAGCGAGCGACGTCTAAAGAAGCGCGACACTGTATTTGGTATCCGACGCGTGGTCTCGCTCCTGGCGACGCCCAGCTGTTAGAGAGCCTGCTCTGCAAGCATGTGGACCTGTTCCGAGAAGACCTGGGTGACGACGCCTCCGTCATGGTTAAACCGTTGAAGGTACGAATCAAGCCCGGTTCGGTGCCTGTCAAATGTGGCATGCGGCGTTACCCGCCGGCGCACGTCGAATACGTGTGAGAACACGTTACTGTGTCGCAAGCTAACCGGATAGTTTATATGAGCAATCGATCAGCATGGGCGGCTGCAACACGGATCGTGCCCAAGATAGTCGCTGGCGCGTTGCGGATGACGATCAACAGTCGGCCGATGCGCAACCTGGACAGCTCCATAGTCTACTTCACTTTGGACTGGACCAAGGGGTACAGGCTGCCATTACACCCCTAGTCATAGGAGTTCTTCTCCTTCACGGCTACATTTGACGTGTACACTCCGACCCCAGTGTTGATGCGTCAGACTGGCTCAGTCGCATACTAACACCAAGTGCTAGGTGACCTGCTCATTCGTGGCCAACTCGCGTCGCTCGATGACCTCCTGGGGTCAACCAAGACCGTGGCCGAGTTATTGGATCTCTTGGATCAAGTCCTCACGATTTGCGATCAATTCGGGTTGAAGCTCAACCCGAGAACTGTGACTTCTTCCTCAAGAAAGCTGAGTGGTGCGGCAAGGTCATTTCGGCTGCGGGGGTAACGCATTCTCCAAGTCGAAATCAAGGTCTCGTCGACCTGTCACCTCCAACAACTGCAGCAGACCTGCAGCAGTTTGTGTGCGCGACGAACTGGATGTGTGCGAGCACCCCCAACTACAACTAGCTGAAGGATCCATTACGGTGTTTACTCGACATCGCCTCGAAGACGGCTGGAGGATGCAAGAAAACTGTCTTGGAGCGTATCTCGCCGCAATCGGCTGGTCTGATGGCAAGGACAAGTTTGTCGTTGGTGAAGCTACCCTCCTTATGTCAACACATCAATTCGTGACATGTGAGCAGGATGCACTTCGCGTCGCTCACCCGTTTGCTAACGGCGTTGACATTGTCAGTGGGATTCCCACGGGTTCCTTGGATTTTACTACAACGGAATGTATGCAAATATGTCGTATACTTTTGTCGGGAATCCGATTCGAAGTTTGAGAAATTCGATACAAGCAGCCAATAAAGTCATCGCATCACCCGCGGCACTTGCAGCTAGACCTGCGCGCGTCCGCCCTGTTGGGTAGCAATAGCCATCAGTGCTCGGTGTTGTGTGTGTCTACATCCTCTACGTGTTGTCCAAGCCCCCAGCCTGTGCTGGATCAAGGCAGTTGTGTCGCCGGGTTCAGAACCCATCCCGGATTCCAGTTGCTCTATCGTTCCATGCAACTCCTCCATTTGCTCTGTTGTTCCACGTCCCTCTGTCGCGACCTACCAGGCCGCTATAATCTCTCTAATACATCAGTTTCTCATTTGAGTCGCGCCCCCAAGCAAGGTTGTCCCTTGCCCAAGGTCGCGGACTTCAGCAGTGGTTGCCGGACGCTGCGCGAGCCGGAACACATCAATC
>NW_008580171.1:64537-65611 GCF_000520115.1 Aphanomyces invadans
CAAAAACCAAGAAAGTTTTGATGTTAAAAATTTGAGGATCGAAGGAGTCGATCCATAGACCTCCAGGACACATAAATCCGCTGAGCTTTAATGGCACTTCTCTGGTGCTAAGGTCTTTCTTCATGAAAAAATAAATGTTATAAACTTGTTGAGTTACTTTGTGCTGTTGATATTATAGCCTGTACCAAAAACATGTTCCAAGCCATTCAAAAGACTTTCTAAGCCAATAATTGGATATAAATCTCGTGTACTACTGGATAATCGGTGTCGATGTCTTAAATGGGACCAAGAGCAACTGCAAGGCGAATGAAACTTCCCGCAGTACTAGGAACAAAGCCCCAGACATCAAATCGAGTTTATCACGAGGCAGTGGTATATGTTATAGTGTGGATGAGTTTGTAGAAGCGACAAAAAATCTTAGCGGATGAATGCACTTGTAAAAACACACGAGGGAAAAACAGCTGCATTTCCTGCTACAATTAGTACACTTCCTTCAACGAAGCGGCACAGGACTGGTGCGGACACTTTGCGCACATCAGTCGGGTGCCTGTTGTTGACATGGGCATGTGGAAGCTCCATTTTAGGAATGCCTAAGACGCTGTCCGTGTCCCTGGCTTTTGTCAAATATCTGGATTGATTATCGTGTTTACTCAATACGATAAGTATTAATTGATAATACTGTACACATATCATTTGTATGGGTATTGGCATCTTTCTAATGCTGCTGTCCGAGTAGCGAGTAGCGACGTTAGGAAAATCTGGATTAATCAAGCGATCAGCCGTTTCGATGCGGGCCTTAACTTCTTGAAACTTCGTAATTTCCTTGCGCCTTTGTCCAGCATCGCCCTTTACGATGGTCCTAACCAGTTCGATTGGCTGTAGGTCGAAGTAATGCGACGAGTCGTGCACGACTTGGTGCCCACGACATGATGCCAAAGAATCAATCACTGGCATCACATGTTGATGTATATGCGCAGCAACTCTTTCCACAGGCCACTCTTGAACTCGCTCTCCACAAACGTGATCCCGTACCGACAGCACTCATTATTAAGGTGGGCCTTCGCAACCAACTTG
>NW_008580171.1:74571-76786 GCF_000520115.1 Aphanomyces invadans
GTACAAGACATCCTGCTACACGCACATGTCATCCCACCCCATGCGCAGGTCATCCCGCCAACTGCACCACCAACTTGCTCGCACAGCTGACTTGGCCAGGCCGACAATTCGACGCGACCCAGGCCGAATCGCTGTTGACCGCCAATGCAAACAATGTTCGCCGCCGTCTGCCGGGGCGGACCCCGAAGTTTGGGGCCCGCCTGACCTTTCCCGCCGGTGCAATCGACTGCCAACTGCGCCCCAAGCCGTCCAGGCCATTCTTTTCAGAAATGCCCAGCCTCTCAACTGACACAAGACTTCCAATCCCCTCCCGCCCCGTCCATTCCCACGACACACGCTATCACCTCCACTCATTGGGCAACTATCTTTTCCCCTACCCCCGCCCAGTTTCTGATAGGCGCGCGATTTTTTTCGTCCCCTTCCCCTACTTCGGCTAACTGCCTACTAGGCACCGCTAGTACTATTAGCCTACTAGGCACCACTAGTACTATTAGCGACGTTAGTTATTCAGATTCTGGCACATTGGGAACTCACCCCCCCCTAAGTATAATGCGAATTTCTCACCAACGCGCAGGTCATCATCGTTTCCTCGTGTCAATTTGTCGACACGCGTATATATATATAAACACCTGCAAGTTAGCTTTTCCCACTATTCAATGGAGGTATGGTTTTCATCCTATTTTTTTACATTTCAACATGGGGTGGGATCCCAGTCACACGCAACACATTTGAAGTCCCACCTGATATAATCAAGTACAACAAGGTCAATTTGAGGTTCGACACAGTGAACAATGGGTGCTGAGCAAAGCATGGTCGGGCGGGACGGACATCAAGAGATACTTCATATGATACACCAAGCTTGCTAAAAGCACGCTCAACTTACCACGCAATTGGGCCACGTCGTACAAACGGGAAAACATTTTGGCCCATTTGGACTCGATTGCCGAACCGGTGGGAAAATGTGTGGGGCAAGATGGCGAAGTTGGCGCTGTTCACATGCGCCCGGTAAATCGGTCACCTGCTGCCTCATACCGAAAAAACCGCTCCATAGCGTTGCCAAGAGACTAGCCACATCGTAAGCAAACGCTCACCATTGATAGACTGTCCGTTGCCCCTGAGCAAGCAAACGTGGCCACATCCTTCCGAATGGAATGCGTTCCGATTTCTCTATTGCCTTGCCTGGCGACAGTGCCAAGATTGTTGATAGGGGCCCAGCAAGCGACAATGCCTTCCCAAATCGATTCTAGCGCAATAAATGACACAATCGCATGAATTTTTGCACAATACTTTGCCAAGTCGTTAAAAAATTGTTTGGAGCCTGGAAACAAGCTAGAATTCGATATGTCGCTATTGTAAACAAGATACATCCCCAGAGCGACAAATGCACACAGCAGGGTTGAGTGGATATGCGTAGCGATGTTCGGGGTCTTTGATATCCATTCCTAGGACACCAACAAGTCAAGATGTAAAACAAATGCGAAAAGCCACCATCGGATTCTCCTAAGCTCTTAGAGCAGAGTTGCTCAAACTGGGCATACGTTAACGGTCGCTTGCCCGTGTACCGAGCCGCACCATGTTGAATGTTTTGTGCCATGCGCTTCTTTATCCCTAACATGCATGATTCGTTTGCCTGGCATGATCTCCATACTCTACAGGAATTGGCATCTTACGGTCACGGTATAAACTACACCTATCGTGCTGCGATATCCGCTATGGATGCTGGGAGTGACGTTTGGTTTGTTTTTGACGGTCCAAACAATAAAGTCCTTGAAGCCATAGTACTTCAATGCATCGAGTTTAATGGTTGAGGGAGCAGGTGCGTAGACAGAAGCCATCAGGATATGTAGCTTCCCAACCAATGTCGCCCACTTGACAACTTGGTTAACACCTGACGCGTACTTAGTTCGTGTATCCTTTGAGATACGACTGCGACGAGCCTCCTCGATGGTGAACTCCTCGGATGACATGCGTGTGTGTATATTGAGCATTGCTATTGACCCGCAAAAGTCGATTTCCCAAGCTTACTCCCTCTGTCCCACAACAATTGCGCGACTGAGAAAATTGACATACTCCTCCTCGAATAAAAATACAGTCACTTCAATGCATTATACTCGGTATAAATTAAACAAGGTGTACCAATACAGCTGTTCAAGTCAAATGCTTCAATAGGCCTCCGAGTCAATAGTCGGTTCCCAATCAGGTAGTCAAATGTATT
>NW_008580171.1:79903-82187 GCF_000520115.1 Aphanomyces invadans
CAAGTACGCCACTGACGTGAAATTTCAGCCCTCCCACTGCCCTTCGGGTCGCTTTGGCGAACAAAAGCGCTACTTCAGCGGAAAACATAAACTCTACGGGCTTAAAATTGAAGCATCAGTATCACCTCAAGGCTTCATGGTCGACATGAGTTCTCACCAACCAGGGTCCGTCGCCGACATGACGATGTTCCGCAACCGTCACGACGTCCACGTGGAAGCCTTGACCAAGAAGCCTGATGAAGTCATGGTGAACGACATTGGGGAGCAATTCCAAGCGCATCGTACCTTGTGAGCGGTTCTCGTGGACATGGGCTATGTGGGACTGTCGCACACAATTCGCGCCATCCATCCGAAGAAGAGGCCTGTGCAGGGGACGCTTGACCGCCAGGCCCTTGAACGCAATGCGGCGGTGTCATCGGACCGCGTCGTCGTTGAAAACTTCTTTGGACGCGTTTGCCTCCTGTGGAAGGTGTCGCTCAATAAGTTTGTGTGGGATCACAAATTCTACGATGGCATCCAATGTCTTACCTTTGCCCTGATCAACTTCCACGTTGGTTTGATGCCCTTGCGTGACGACGACCAACATCACTACCGTTCTGTGCTTGCGCGCTATGCTCGAATGACGGAAGAGAAGAGGAATCGACGTGCAGCGACCCAGCACCGTTCTGCGCAAAGGCGCGCCGAACGTTTCGCCACTGACATGCTGCGTTCTTCATTTGCGGCGCGTTCTGCCTTCCAATCCCCATCTGGTCGCCGGTAAAAAATTGTATGCATTATACTTGGAATTTGTATACAAACGTCAAGTACAAATAAAATATTTGAATAAAATTTTGTTGGCTTGATTGTTCTTGATCAATGATTGGGCTTTGGGCAAAACCTCAGTGAATTGGGAAATGTCGATCAATGGTTGGCTACCCTGTCTATGTTCGAAATATTATCTGTTCACCAAATGACTCAGTCCCTCGTCAGCATATCTCAAGCATACGATTGAGCCCTCTCCTTTGCAAAGGAGCTTGTCCATAGGGAAATCGATTCCATTTTGATTTGGTGACCTCATGCATACTTGTCTCAGAACCCATTTCTGACAGTGCCATTCGATTCAGGAGAGGGATTTACCTCGAGAACCCTCTACCGAGCTTTACACCTACACCGCACACTCTTGTATGTACTTATTGATTACCGTTCATGTCTATTGGTTCTATTCCAAATTCGGCCATTGCAGAGATGATATCGTCCGTCGAATCACTGTCGCTTAGGATAATCCACTCCAGCTCTCGGGCCAGCGCGTCGAGGCACGTATAGTAGACAGGCACTGGTACTTTGCAGCCTGCAACTGACTTGTGCCTTTAGGCAGCCCGTTGGGAAATCGCTTGTTTCTTTGGAGCAGAACTTCCCGAAGGATGGCTTCGCCCTCCTCGTTCATCAGGTCCGGGCCGTGTTGATGACGTTTTGAATGTGAGTCATTTCTGATGTATGTTTTGTATGGTAATTTTTATACTCTCTTTGACTCGGCAAAAATGACCCGCATTTGTGAGATTCGTGCTCATACTTACACACTAAGGAAGCTCTTGGCAAAATTTTCTTCAACCATCGCGAGATAGTCCTTGGATTTCATCTTTCCTTCACAGAACACCAAAGCTCCCGTTGCATTGTACCCAATGGCACCCCACACCATCAACGTTTGACGGCCACTCTTGAATGTGGGGACGAGGCAATGGTCCATCAATTCTTCATGGGGCTTGCGCCACACAAACACACGACCGCGACCCGGAGAGGTTGAATGGACTCTCATCAGTCCATATGACCTTCTTCCAGTCGTCGATCGTGCGTTTGAGATGCGTTTTAGCATACAGCAGTCGCTTGGTCTTTTTCTTCTTGGAAATGAAGGGCTTGCGTCTGGCCGCCCTTCCGTGCATGCCTTCTTGGATACGGCGACGAATTGTTTGGGTGGAGATGTCCTTCTCGTGGAAGACTTGAAATGTCTCCTTCAGCGACTCGGCGCTGAGTCGACGGTCCTTCTTTATGGCTCGTACGATGATTCGATCTTCATGCTCGGTAGTTGAGCGGGGGCGGCCAGAGCGTGCCTTCGGTGTGGCGATGCCCATCTTGAACTTGCGGACGACTGTCTGGACGTACCCTTGGTCAGGCCCAGGTCCTTGCCAATTGTCTTGTACCCCGCACCGTCCAGATGCTTGGAAATGATCAAGTTTCGCATGTCTTGATGGAGCTCCTTGTTCTAGGACTCTTGGGGCCGCTTGGCGGCGATGTGTGCCATGATGGGCTC
>NW_008580171.1:90498-92625 GCF_000520115.1 Aphanomyces invadans
GATATGGTTAGCCTACGAGATTGAAATGACGCGGGAATTTGAAAGTTGGGTTAGGGGTATGCAGACTTTTGTGCCTCGGATTCACTCAACGTCAGTTCATATTTGAATTTTGGCGCAAATTTGCTTCGTATCTTGTCGTGGAAATGTCAGTATGCTACTGTCCACAACCTTTGCAATCTACCAATCAAATTGCAGCAATTCAAATCACAAAATTGACGAAGGTACGGATGAAATCCGAATCGATGACCACACGGTATTCAGACTTTTGTGACCCACTGTACAGCATAATTCGCGCTAGTTCTCTCGCAAAACGGCTTCAAAGAAATCAAACGTAAAAAAATCGGCACCGACTCGCTATGCTCCTGGTCGCTCCGCTCCGACAATCAATGCAATATACATATGACTTTACAATGATCCGAGCCGCTTTCTACGACGCACCTCGCGGAGATGTCGCGCGTATGACTCCGTAAACCCTGAGTACGACGTGAGAACTGATCGTACGATTGGTACTTCTGAAATGCTGCAGCTAAGGTCAATCGTTCGGAGTACTTCTTCCGATCAAGTCGAATCATTCGCTGTTGTTGTCCTTCAGCGCACAAACGAGACCAACGCCAGGATCGGCCACAAACCACTGTTGCCACGCTTGCAGCTTCGACTGAGCAGTAGGTATGTTTTTTGAGCTACAAAACCATCCAAGGACAGTGCATCGTTGCTTTGGTAGGCCAACAGACTTACCACCACTGCCTTCCTGAAGACTCTTGACCACGGCTTTGCCGAGCTCATCAACGGAGAAGGATACTGACGCGCTGACACCACCACCAACACCCAAACCAGTCTACGACACACGATTCAGCGTGTTCCCAGTACGAAGCAGGTTTCGTGGGTAGATCTCGTTGCTCAAACTCTGTGTCACCAGGTATTCGCAGCACATTTTTGCGTCAGCCCATCTGCACCAAGCCATCAGCTCACGAGAGTTGAAGCGCCGCTCGTTGGACTCAAACACCCGGTAAAATGCCCCACCTCGACGCAGGCTGTGAAGTGATTTTCCAAAGGGGGGTTTGGTGTCATGTGAACAATCATGCAGAGCAGCTTCCTGAGCGTCAACTGTTCAAGGACTCGATGCCAGTCCACACGCGGAACTCCACCTTGGTGGATCGTGAAGTTGCGGAACACGAAGGCACTGTTCGCGACGTTCGCATCAGTCGCTCGCAAGGTCGACAGTACTCGTCATAGAAAGTGCACACACGCAAGCAAGGGTACGAGTTCTCGTCGACGAGGTGGTATATTTGACAGTCCTCTACTACGTCTTCCTTCTTGAGCCACCGTAGACGCACGAAAAGGTACCGGCCACTGTCATCGGACACGAACTGAACGTCGTTGTGACGAAGATTCAAGACCTCACTGATACGATAGCAGCCAAGAAAAGCGACGGCAAAGCACAGACGAAGTAGAAATCCAACGAAGGGATGAAGCCCGGACAGCCCGTTCATCTGAGTTGAGAGCTCGTGCACCGTAAGCGATTGAGCTTTATTCTCTTCGTCGACACTGTTCTTCTCGTTGAACTTTTGTAACCCAACGATGTACTGACGAGCAACGGCGCCCTGCGCGGGGTTGGGGGACACGCGCTAGCTGTTGAAATACGCCACTAGCGGACTTGGCAACGTCGATCGTTCTCGCCTTTATACCACGAGTGTACAATTGGTGGAAGAAATCGGTACAGTCGTGGCTGTCTCGGGTGCTTTACCCGCCTTGTGTGCTTGCAGAAAGGACTCAAACTGTTTCTGGTATGTGTCGTAGGCACGCCTAGTGCAAAGTCCGCGGAACCACTCTTCGATCGTCTGCTTTGACGCTGCGGTCACCGAATGCTTACGAGGCAATGTTTGATAATGATGGTGCTGAAACCGCTTTGCTATATTTTTCAATGGGATCGTGTTATTGCGCTATGTTCATGATATGTTCATGAGCGACATTGCCATCGCCCAATCCAATTGTGTGATCTTTTTTCATCCAATCATTGCACTTCCTATCGTCGGTCGTCCAATCCCCTGGTCATTATTTGTCGGTTTGATGTCGGTTGCGTGTGATTGAGGGGGAAAAGCGCAGAAACAATGGCTCAAGTCGCCCTTG
>NW_008580171.1:94163-107338 GCF_000520115.1 Aphanomyces invadans
GTCAAGTTAATTGATGGCGTTGAGGGATTGGCCTTCGACAAATGGCTCGAACGAAGCAAGCTACCAAGGCCACAACGGCGCGTGAAAAGCGGAGCTTGGTTGACGAGCCGCCGAAGCAAGAAGAAACTGCAAAGAAGCATAAGAATGCCAATGTGACCAATTCTCCATTGAGCGCTCTGCTCCAGGGGATGTCGATGGAGACTTTCGACAGCGAGTATTTTGAAAAGAAACCTCTGCACATCAAGGACATCTACCCGTGCTCCGGTCTGTTTTCCCGAAGTTCTCTGTTGAATATCATTGCAAACGAGTCTCTCCGCCACAACGACGACCTCACCGTCACCGTGTACAAGGACGGCGTGCGGCAGAACTTCGAGCCTCCAGAAGACGATGACCATGACGGCGTCGCCACGTCTGAGCAAGTGGACAAGCTCATGACTTCTGGATACAGCGTCCAATTCTACCAGCCTCAGCGATATCAGAAGAACATCTGCAACATCAACGCTGCATTGGAGGCCCACTACGGGTGCCTAGCAGGGGCGAGCGCTTACCTGACGCCTCCTCACGCTCAAGCGGTAACGCCATCAAGCGTGTGCAAGTGCGACTAACTTTGGTGTAGTTAGCGCCGCATCATGACGATGTCGACGTATTCATCTTGCAAACGGAAGGCTCGAAGCACTGGAAGCTCTACGAACCGCTGGTTGAACTGGCTGGCGAGCATAGCAACGATTTGGATCCATCGATGCTGAAAGACCCGATCATGGAACTGACGCTGGAGGAAGGCGACATGCTGTACTTTCCCCGTGGTGTTGTCCACCAAGCGTACGCTGCTCGTTCCAGATGACCGAACTCATGACGTTGCGGTGTATTCAGGTCAACCTCGGGCTCGTTCTCTACCCATGTCACGATCTCCATTTATCATCACAACTCGTGGGCCAACTTTATGGAAGTCGCGCTGCCGCAGGTTCTGCGGCGCGCGTTCGAAAAGGACGTGGAATTCCGCAAAGGTGAAGGAATTAGGCGTGCGAGCATGCCTCATCCATGACACAGGCCTTCCGCCAAATTACCTCGGGTTCATGGGATCCCAGTTCAAGCCATCGACTGCGAATGCAGCAGCCTTCACCAAGCATTTCCACGAATTGGCGGTACGGTCTGCGCAATTTCGTCCCTCACATGGTCGTGTTTTAGACCAAAATGATTGAGCACGTGAACGAAACTGATCTCCACGCGGCCGCGGACGTTGCCGCGCTGGATTTTGTCAAACACCGGTTGCCGCCTGCCCACAGCGCCATTCGAAAGTGCCACCTCAAGGACACGTTAAGCCTCCACTTGCGTCATAAACGTTTCTGCCGCATTGTCCTTCAAGATGACACGGTCACGCTCTTCCACGCCGTGAATAATTGCCGGAAGCACCACATGGGCCGATGCACGTGTGATGAAAATGAAGAAGACGACGAGAGCGATGACGACGACGCAGACCTGCCTCCCATCGCAAACGGCATCACTTTCCCCCTAGAGTGTGCCCCCGTGCTGCTGCATCTGTACTCGGCTGGCGAAACGTCGATCGCCAACATGCTCGAGCGACATGTTGCGGATGAGGATTCCATCCGAGCGGTTATCTTCCGACTCATTGCGGAAGACATGGTAGAACGCTCAAAGTAAAAGCAACCTTTCGAGAGTGGCTGTACCTTGGGTGTTTGTATTCGGCTTGCAAGATGCGCATGGATGGTTGAGATGGAATACAGAGCCAAGTGCGTTCATGTCTCGGCGGCGGGCGTTGTCGCTGGAGGGTCAAGCGGCTGTGACGATGGGGCGGAAATGGTTGGTTTGCCCGGCGACGTTTCCTCTGGAATGGAATTTGGTGGAAATGCAGGCGGCTTCTCGCCTGACGCAGCGTCCTTGGAGAGCGATGGCGGCAGCTCAGTCGGGTCGGGACTCATATTGACTGGATGCATGTCGTCGTCAAGCGAAATGCCGTCAAATGACGGTGGGGCGGGAGAGTCAACGACCAGCTTTTCCAAAGTCACTTCCCGACCACACCACGCCCAAAACTGCCGCTCGATCGCAAACTTAGCATCTGCAGTGTATGGTCAAGAAGGCTGATGAGGTGAAGGAGAGATGTGGACCTGGATGCGCCGCAATGTGCAGGGAAGAAGCATGCTCGGCCCCGTCCACAAATTCTGTTCCCATGCATTTCCATTTGCCTGGCTGAATGTCAAACGTGGAAACTTGTGCAACCATACCTCGATCATGCGGCTGCGATGCACGCATGTCCCGACGGACCTTCAAGAAGTTGACGTACTCTTCTTCGTGAAACGAAGCGAGATCCGAGACGACACCGCGTTTAGGATGTCGTTTGGACGAAGTACCAGGACTTCTATCGGTGTCTTCACGTTCATAGAAGCGATTCTGTTGTGGCTGCATATGTTAGCAGTCACCAAAACAATAACCAATGGACTCACGTTGTACGACTCGGCAACTTGGCGGTGGCGTCCCTCGTGGTAGGAAGCTCCGTGCCTCTGCGCACGTCATGAATTAACTCTCATGTGCACTTCATGCACATACCAGTCGCTGTTCATGGCCGCGGCGCCGATCCTGGCTCCATTGGAGCATCGCAGCGTCGTTTCAAGATTGTATTCCATGAATAAATAACCTTCACTACTTGATATTATGAAAGTTTCAAGCCTTCAATATTTATATAATTCAGTGCCAACCACATTTGCTGATTTGGTCAAGAAAAATGGCGGCAAGTCCGAGAACGTCCGGGCCATTCCTTTATGGAGGGGGTCAAGATCATGGGGTCTCGTTTTGTGTAGGCATGCTCTATGATGCGATGGACATGTCCGTGTCATATGGACATCGTAATGGAGACACGTTAGCTTGATCAGACTGGTGGGCGAGAATTTGGCAAATCATGACTCAACGCAGGTCGGAGAGATCGTGGGGGGGCGGAGTCCAGCGTCGCGAGAATCGTGTCACAAGTCAGGCAAGACGAGGCCCCATTCCTTTCAAGGGTGCATATGCACCATTGCGTGTGTCCAGCTCGAGGACGCGTTCGGGGTTGGGTCCATCTAGATATCCTGGTCGGAACGATGGCGGCTGCAGGGTCGAACGTGGCTTGTCCCTGCGTGTCTCGCGTCATTCCGATGCGGAACATTATTCATTAGACGACGACCTGATTGGTGGATTTCGAAGTTTGCTGTTTTGATTGGTCAAAATTGGACAACCGCGACACTTGGCTGAAGAATCGACGAAAAATTTTTAAAAAAATATTCCGAGGTCAGGTGTGTAATTCGAGACGATGGAGAGGGGCTCCACGGAAACCACCACCGTGCACAAGGACATGGACATTCCTCTTGCCACCACCGACGGCACCCACGTACTGCCGCTCCCTGCGATGCACACATTAGTGGAGATCCGAAAGGCGTTGATGACACCCTTCCTCCCACCGACGAAACGAGCTGCCCGTGTCAAGTGTATCGTCGAACACGATGCCCAGTTCCTCAAGGAGCTTCTTCGTGTCGCCGATCAATGCCTCGACCTTGATGATGACGAAAGCATGGAAATTCTCTTCCAGATCACAAAGTCTTTGAGTAAGTGCACGCGTCGTGAATCATGAAAACTCATGGGACGTGAGGTAGTTGAACTCTGCGACTCGACCGTGCTGCAACTTCTCTTGTCGGACGCGTTCTTTCTCGACGTCGTCGGCATCTTGGAATGCAACCCCCACACGATCCGAAAGATGTGTTTTCGTAAGGATCTGTCGGCGCACATGACGTTCAACGAGGTATGAGCATTCCACCTCTAAAACGCCATCCATGCCTTGCCACATGCTGAGAAGTAAGAGCAGGTTATCCCAATCACGGAACCACAAGTCGTGCAGGCCATACATTTAAACTACCGTATTGACGCGATCAAGGACAACATCTTGTCCCGCACGCTCGCGGACGGTTGCACGATTTGGCTCGAGTCCATCGTGAACGAGAACAACATTTCGATTCTCACGTATATATCCAACCACGAAGACTACATGGTGAAGCTACGATCCCTCGTGGCAGACCCTGCGACAGAATCCACTGGTCTCTTGCTTCTCCAAAATGTCATGCGACTGATTCAGGTCACCCAACCGCCATCCCGAGGTGAGCTCCTTCCACTGTTCAATCTCTATCTCACGCGTCGTCAGGTGTACCTCGTGTTCCCCACATGCTCAAAGCTGACTACTCGGGCATGAACCCTGTGTTTGGATCACTCCACCATGCACTCTTCCCCACGACGCTCCTCCCGACCTTCGCCTCAATCTTGACGCGGCCCAACGACGCCAATCGTCTCTTGGTTTTGGAAATGCTCCATCATCTCGTGCTGTTCCAAAATGGAGATCTCCTCCGCGTCTACATGGCCGACGAACGCAACTGCGACCTCTCCCTCCCCTTCTCCCTCACGTGGGAACCAAACCAATCGCTCCTCCTTGCGATTCTCGTCGCATTCGTCCAAACCGAGGCCGCGCGCGGCGGCGTCTTGGACATCCTAAAGCACCTCTTCCACGTCGTTCCTGGCCGCGATGACAAATTCCTGCACATGTTGTATCATGGCAACTACATGCAGTGGTGGCTCCACCTCCTCGGCCTCCCCGACCAGACCGGCCACCTGTACGAGCTGCACGCCTCCGTGTGGGAGGTCCTTACGATGTGCGTATCGCACCACGGCTACCGCATCAAGTACTTGCTGGCAAAGCTCCCGATGGCCCAGTATGCGACGGACGCGCTCTTGAGCGGCAACAAGCTCCGCATTCTGCACGTTGCGGCATTCCTCAAAGGGTGTGTCTTGCGCAACGAAACTTTCTACAGCAACATGGTCGCGACGCCGGCAATCTGGGACGCCATCCTCGACTTGCTCCAAGTGCGTACGAAGAACCCGTCCGCGGTCGTATCGGCTTTGCTCGACATGATCATGGCCGCCGAGGCGCACAACTGCCGCATGATCATGGAACACATTGTGAACCATGCCAAGATCACACTCCTGGAAGCGGCATACTCGGGGGTTGTGGCTTCTATCAAAGCAAAACTGTCGGACGGACAACCCGAACTCCACAATGGACTCACGATTCAGGAGGAAGAACGGTACTGGGCGCACGACGAGCAGACGATGGTCGTGGTGGTGGACGAGGTCGACGACGACGTACTGTCCGACACCAGCAAAGTTGCGACACCAGAGGATGAAGGACCTGCACTATCCCCGCCACCATTGATTCCCCTGCAAGACCGCGAAGAGACTGGCATTATTGCGAGTCCTGCCGGGAGTAGACTGTCCAAGAAGCAAGTGAAGAGCATGTTCTCGGCCATCCAGTGGAGCAGTCCTTCGAAGAAACAAAAGGTAGACTAATAGTCTTGTTGAATACATGAGATATTTAATGCCCATTGAGCTGAGTTCGCGCGTCCGACTGGCGTCGCCGCCGCCGTCGCTGACCTTCAAGCAGAACCACCACGCAACTCACGGATAAGGCCATATTATCCGGATTATTGGACATACGATTGAAGAACTAGAAAAATTCAAAAACTCAAACGTGATTGCGGCAATTGAGCGCGACGGCCGACTAACGACGGAAGAATGGTCGACGTGTTGGCCGAGTTCGCATCGACGCCGCTAAAGCTCAAGAATCCCGAGAAGAACAAACCTTCTCCTTGGATCCCCACGGGAAGATTCACCCCATCAAAGCGACCCTTGGAGGACACCTCAATGTCTTTTGCCACCCCGTCAAAGCAACGACGACCGGAACTGCGGCCTTCAGCATTGAAACCAGCCACGCCTTCTGCGCTGTGTGATCGAGGATATCGCGCACCGCATTCAACGGTGAAGGCACTCCCGTCATCTGCAAAGAATTCAACGATATCAGCCAACAACTCCACCGCCATCCAAGGACCACCGCCAATGCTAGCAGCTGCGTCTCCTTTCGAAATCGTAGGGGTGCCAAATCCACAGTCGATATGTACGGAGACGTACATATCGACGAAGATGTTTCGCAGCGCACATGCCGTGTCAACAAAAGTTGTTTCTCGAACCTCGCACACAACACCACGTACGCTCCTTTCGATGCCAGCTGACTCGAACGCTACCCTTCTATCAAGAAGAGAAACACCCCAACTTACAACTCTAAGCTCCCGACGTCCCCTTGCTCCAGTCTCACCCCAACAACCATCTCCAGCATCAATAGCCAACCAACTTTCCAATGACGTCTCCGTGGATAAATCAACTAAGCCATCGGCACCACTCGAGGCTAAATCTGCAACAAGTGCGATGATCAAAGGCAATTCTCTTCCTACGGCCGTTCCTGCACGTTTGAGACCACGTGCTGCCTCCGTTGGCACATCCAGACGTGTCCCTCCTGCACAATCTGCAGTCCGCGCTAGACGAAGGATTTTGCACCGGCAATCGACCACCATCAACACCTCCAGCACATTAACGACTCTGCCACTTTCAACTGACGAAAAGCCAGCGGTCCCAAGGCGCTTTGTTCAATCCAAGCTCACGATGGCACCCCTCTCTGCAAGCCCAGTGGTTTCCACAACGCCATGTGACGTGCCTGGTGCTGTACCCAAAATTTCCATCGCCGCTTCCGCCATCATCCCACCCTCAACGCCTGGGTTAACCCGATGTGTTCGTATGAGGAAGCCAGTCAGAACCGTGACCAAATCTGCCGAGATCATTCCTCAAGCCAAGCCAGTCCTGCGAAGAAGGCCGATTGGTTCTTCCGCACCCACTGCCCACCGACCTGTTGCAACTACTCCAAGATTAACTCAACCGCAGCAAACAAGCACAACCACACGCCTGGCTAGTCATCGCGTCGCCACTCAACCACTCGTCAAAACGGCCGGCGCAACGACATCGTCGACACAACTTGGAATTCAGATTTCGACAACAAAAAAGTTTGCGCAACCATCAACTCCACAAACGTCCTCGTCCGCATCACTCCCCGTAGCCTTCAAAACGCAACAAAAGGTGGATCACGAAGACGTGTTACAACTTATACCCTCCACTGAGCAGTCCACGGAGACGCCTCAATTGCCGACGGAAGACTACTTCCATTCAAAACCGCTTTCCGGTACAGAGTCCATCGCTAACAAGGAGGATGGATTCTTGGCTGAACACTGCAGGGATGCCCCGCCAACAATGAATCAACCCGTTGCAGAGTCAAATCTAGTTGACTGTATTGGGAATGTGGACGCCCCACCTGAAGCAGAAGCCCCGACGCTGTCGTCCACGGCACTGCCGACCGCCCTACCTATAGTTGTCGCCCCAGAATCTTCACTTTCTGTCGAGAACGACTCAACAAGCGCAAACATGGTGTCGATATCCCAGTTCAAGGAAGAGCTGCTCACAACCGGCACCATCACTGGGCACGTTTTCGCGCAATGTTGGGACGCTGGACTCGATGCCGATGTGTATACGTGGCAATCCAGTCTGTTTGTCTTGCTGGTCGAATGCGAGCAACTGTGTCTCCACGACTCGCGGGTTTCCCATGAACCAAGAAAGGTCGCTTTTCAGTGCTACGACTTGTCCGTCGTGGAGCTTCAATATGTGTCTGAACGCGGTAATTCCCCCTCGTGTATTCGATTTCCAACTTCACCATACTCATGGTCCTCTCTGAAGGAACGACCCAGCGAGTCGAAACGATTCTGCACAACTGCGAACGCCTCGTGCGAAGGCTGTCCAAGCTCACACAGACTCAAGTGCACCATATTCTCTCCGCGTTGGAGAAAGCTGGCGCCTCCGCCCCATCACCCACATATCGCGCCGCTGCCCGCTATTTCCGCACCGTCATGGACACCTCGTCGCAAGTCGTGCTCAGCCACATCTCCCGGTTGTCCAATTCGCTCGCCCGACACTACCTCCGTGTGATTTTTCTATATTTTGACGATCGTCTGAGCGAAGACAAGGCGTCGACGGTGGCCCTGCCCGACCATTACGCCCACCAGGACTTGGGGGCAGCAATCCATCGCGCTCTGGACGATCGACTTCTGTACGAAACGTCGCAAACGACGACCATGGAGCGCTACTTGTACGCCACGAGCGTGAACTTTTTATACCAAGCGATTCAGCTCGTGCAGCAAACGGCCAAGGACGCGTATTTGACCAGCTTGATTCGAAAGCTCCAAGCGCTGTGTCTTCGACTTATTCAGTACGATCTGGCCTGTTCACCATTACCTCCATGACGTGAAAAATGTTGCAGGCACAACTGCGACGACGAAGCTCATTTGTATCCACTGGCATCGCTTGCGACGTTTGAAAAGACATTGCAGAAGGAGCTCAGTACCATCGACATGAATCGAATCCGCCGCGAGTACACTGTGCCGCGATCTCCCCTGCAATCGATCCCGCTCCGTAAGTTGTTCATGTTCTTAAGTGGACCGCTTGTGACTGCGATACGTAGCGGACCAAGAATCGACACCGCTAAAGGAACGATACCGATCGGCCACGGCGTGCTTTGAATGCAAAGAAGCATGGAAGGACGTGGCAACGACTGTGCAATGTGCGGTTTGCGATAAGCGATATCACCTCAAGTACGACCGACCTCCACTGCCACCGCATCTCCATGCCTTCCTCTCATCCGACCCCTCTCGCAGATGCTTGTACCTGTCCCCGACGTTTCGAAACCTATCGGGCACGTACAAATGCCCCCACTGCCTCTAACTCTCTCTCTCGTGTCGGGACTTTCATGTCGAGCTCTCCATTCTCTTGTAACCCATCGACGCCCCTCGCTCAACCACCTCTCGATGAATCGATGTGGCAGTGGAGTTGCTTGTCGTACCGAGTACTTTGATTCTTACGTGCGACCTCGGCGCTTGTTACAAGATCGATTTGACAAAGGCGGGGGCAACCTTGTTGCGCTCGAGAGCGCGCTCGACCCGCCCACGCGCTTTATCGTCATGCTGCAGGCAAAGACCATCGTTTCAAGTCACGTGAATATGGACATCATGATCACATTTATTTCGTACCTCGGCAACGGCCTTGAGAATTCCCGTCGCGAGCTCGGGGACACGGGGGATGTCTGTGTTGACTTCGCACAGTTTGGTCAAGTTGTCGAGCATGTGGAGGCACTGCGTGATCTGGTCCACGCCGCCCTCCTCGGTGCATACGTCCGCGATGGCCTGGAGGACGATAGGCGTCGGCTTGAGTTCCTGCTCCAGCAACGTGTTGAGCGCCGGCATTGCGCGAACTCCGAAAACTTCGACGAGAAGGGATGCCGGGTGGTCCAGCAGCAGAGTCACGACAGACAGCAGCCCCGACCGTTCTTCGCACATGTAATTCAACGCCTGTATTGCGTTCTGCCTGGACGCGCTCACAAAGAGGCACGCAACCAACGGATCGATGCCGGTCGCGAGAAGTTTGGGCTTGGCCACTTCGGCCGTCGCGAGCGCCATGAGTGCCCCCGACGTGATGCGAATCAAGTCGAGCTCGGCGTCCCGACCGAGACTCGAGAACACGTGCTTCTGTGCCCCCGTGAGCACTTTGATCAACAGCTCCACGACGTTCAACGAGATGGCCTCGACTTTCCCTTCGTTCTACAGCAACGTGAGCCACACATTACTGCGTTTTTGTGCCTACATGCGTGGCCAGGTTCCACACGGTTTGCACAACGTGGCGCAGCAACTTGGCAGGAAACAAGAGCGGATTGTGCAAAATGCGGATCAGCGCTGGAACGACGTGCACTTCAGCACACGCTTGCGCGCCGAGTTGGGACTTGGTGAGCTGCGCAAAGATCTGGTACAAGTGAACAATGGTGGCCGTCGTGAGGGTTGTATCGGCCCCCGTCGCCATCGCCACGAGCTTCTCCCGGATGTAACTTCGCGCGAGGACAATTGGAATCCCTTCGCGATTTGTCGTCAAGTTCACCTGTGCACGTCAGCCATGCCATCACGCACAAAGGACATCCGCACCAGCACTTGGGTCGCCATTTCGATGCATGCAGGGTTTGCGTCAAACAACAGCGAGTTCAGGTTGAACATGAGGGTCGGATCTTTGTCCATCGCAACGAGGCCGTCGGCATCCCATGCAATTGCTACAACACTAGCACGTGAGGCGCTGGGTCGGACTGGTGCAGGTACCTGCGACGACAGTAGCTGCGCCCAAGCGAATGTCGTGGTTCGACACAGTCATGAGGCGACTCATGGAAGCGACAACTCCCGCCGCGACGGCCTTGGTTTTGTTTTCTTGGTTCGCCAACAGGTCGACAAGGCCGGTCAGCGCTTTCACGCGGTCCTCGTCCGTTAGCTCTTCCTTGAGCGAGAGCAGGCGGCAGTACCGAGCGATGTCCTGGCTCCCATACGCCCGAGACACGTCGTTCTCATTGTTTTCTTCGCGAAACCCGCTGCGATACGGGTATCGATCCTCCAAGTGGTCGCTCACGCGGTGCATGAGTCGCCGCTTTGCTCGGACGAGTGGCAACCTAATTTTAGGTTTTCTCCATTCCGATTGGAAAAAGATGAAGTGGTTGTTGCGATGGGACTAGAACGACGAGTGCCTCGGGGAAAACATCAAATCGCCCTCGAAAACATCCCGGGCACTGCATGAATCTCTCCCCCTCCCTTTGCCAAGCATAGAAGGGGGGAGATGGTCAGGATTTTTGAGCAAACCGAAGATCAAAAGTCGAGTCAAGGAGCCACATGGCACCTCCTAGCGGGATCCTTGAACGATTGCCCATCCATGAGCAGACTGGGAGGCACAGCAGACCCCTAAACGAGGGCCGCGATGCGCCATCTGCAACTCCCCGAATCTTGACCGTGCATCGTGTGCGGGGAACCGGCTGGAACGTGAACGTCCATGCTCTGAACGATTGAATGGTCCCGAGTCGAATGGTGTCGGGGACTCCTTGAAAGCACAACGCGACAAGTTGTATGAGTCGCTTCTCCTGGCGACACCTCGCGTGACCGATGCCCTGCCTCCCCCTCGACAGACGAGTAAGTAGTGCGACTTTACCACCTTGGTGGATTCCACCGATAAAGTCGAGCTATGCTCGAGTCTAGGCGACCGCGCCAACAACAGGCGTCTGTACACTCGTATGAAGCATCGCGCCGAGCAGTGGCATGGCTTTGGTGGCTTGGTTTGCTCCTACGATGTCTTCATTGGACTCCCGCATGATTCGTTGGGGACGGCAACAAAACAACGTCCACAGGGCGCCGCCAGCGACATCCGAAACTCAAGATACGCGCGTGAAGCAATTCCGATGTAGAGAAATACCTGCGACCTTACCAGTGCCGAGGAAGCGAGCCACGTCACAAGAGCGACCCAAGAAAGGACCAAGTCATTGTGCGCTTCCGTTGTGTCGGGATGAACATATTTCTACTTCTTCGACCGAGACAGGTTGGTCGTGCGACAGGCGAGCACATTGAGAACCGCGATGCACCGATAGTTTCTCGACGCCAAGATGCATCGCTTGACAAGAACCAACTCGTCAGTGGTTTGTGACGGCGGCACGCTAGCAAACGTAATTGTGCGACATTCATCGATCCCATGGCAGGTGCATCCCAAGTATGAGTCTTTCGCCCGCACTTCATGCAGATCATGGTCTCTCCTGCCGCCACAAACGTTGGATTTGATCCCACCAAGAACGGAGCATCCGATTTTTCAGATGTATGTTGTCATGCCAGTAAACGCACTCGTCGGATCGCAGAGGTGGTAGCTAACGCCAGCCGCACCGTCCGCTGGTTTTTTACTCAGCCTTGAACCCACACAGTCGCAAGCGATGACGAATGGACTGAACCACCGTGAAGCGCCACGAATTTTGTGTAGCCAGCGCAGTCCACCCAACAACCGTGGTTGCAGGCCTCGAAAAACTGGAAACATGCCGGCGTGAGCAGGCGCGACAGAGCCGAAGCTACCCATGCGGCAACGGCCTGCGAGATTGCGTCGGCGCATATGCTGGCCTGCGTGCGCGACTTCGGTCGAGTCGCGGTGCTGCGCTCGCGTTGTGGTGTTGTGAGTTGTAACAAATGGGACTGGCCAATCAGAGGCATCACACTGGATCCAACACGGGTCAAAAGATCGATCACTTTGATTGGCTCAAACAATCAGGTATTTCAACGAATCAAAATGCTCACAGACCTCATATTTTTCATTTGATTGGTGGAAAAGGCAAACCTCTAAATACGCTGTGCTGTTTCAATAGCCAATCCAATTCGTTGGTTCGACCACGCGAGCATCCTGATTGGTCGATTGGGACGACATCAACGACGATGAAGTTGACACTCGAGATCGGTGGGACTTTTTCAAATTCGGTTCGCGTGGATTGCAGAGTACTGGACGGCGACCGTCGCGCCCAAGTCGGCGGACGAGCTCGAGGCTGAGCGCTACCTGTTCGTCGTTCCCACCGGTTTGGACTTGGTCGTACCAGGACAATGCGCCAAGTTTAGCCGGCGGCACCTCCTGATCACGGCATGCATGGCCTGATTTGGCGCTGGCACGCTTTTGGCTTTCTCGACGTTGCAAGATGCCCTTGACGTGTATTTCTACAGCGCCAAGACCGACTCGTCTGCCACTGTGTTGTACCAAGCGTACGTTTGGATGGGGGTCTTTGCCGCTGTGTGTGGACCGTTCATGGAGCGTCGAGGTCCCCGCATTGGCATGGCCGTCTCTGCAATCATGCTGGCGGTTGGGTTCGTCTTGGCACAACGTCTTTGTGTTGCTCACAATGGGGTATCCCTACACAGGCATGGCACGCTGACGATTTGGCACAGGTATGGCGGGTTCTGCGGCGGGGGGTTTGGAATTCTCTTCGTGTCGACCATGACTGCGACCCAGAAATGGTTCCCCGATATCCGTGGCCTCACGGCGGGGATGTGTACCTGCTCCTTCGGTGTGGGGAGCTTTACCGGGTCGTATGCCTTTGAAGCCATGCTATACCAAGGAGGTGCACTCAACAAGGTCGACATGGCGCAGAATATCCCTCACGTGTTCTGGACAACAGGTAGCTCGATCAAGCCAGTCAACTGTGATCCTCCACGCCTGTAGCTCTCGTGGCCATGACGATCTTGGCCACCCCTTGTGATCCGAACGCCCCCAGTCACGTTCGTTATGTACGGCCACGACATTCACGGGATTCCAGTCGGCAGAGCGCCAAGCCCGTCCCTCGTCCACAACGATTATCTTCAAATTGGTACATTTTGGTGAGTAAACGAGGTCTCGAA
>NW_008580171.1:108273-142363 GCF_000520115.1 Aphanomyces invadans
GCCGGCTGCAACGAGGCCGCAACTTAAAGTCGACGTCTTAACAATGCAGTGGAGCAAGTGCTCTCCAGCAATCGAGTGGCATTCGAGTCGCCGTCAGCTCAGGCGAGCCGTTGCCATGTCCATCTTGGATGTTTTACAGCCTTGGCATCGACGGTGCCGTATCCATATCAGGTTCACGCCATGCCGAGGCATATCTCGATAACGGGACGTCGATTCGAACGAGTGCATGAGCTCGGACTTTGTGGCGTGGGTGGCGTGAGTTTGCCCGCGCCATGGCGGCGCCACTGGACGCTAAGGTCCGTCCATGTTGGTGCTGAATATACACAAGCCACGCAACAGCAAATCGTTCGCCCCGACGGATGCAATCCTTTGCCTTCCACGTATGGTCGACCTGTCGTCCGCCGCAAAAGTCCATCCACTTCGTAGTGCACATCGCTCGCCACGATCGGCACGCCATCGTATCTCGGCCGCGTTGAAAGAGATTCGCGAGAAGATTCCACGTCCTCCGTCGTTCCAAGCGCTTGACGACGTGGCAGGCGTAAAGACTGCAGGCTCGCCGCAACCCGTATGCCGGCGCGACTCGAGCTCTCTCTTCCCTGATGGATCGCCTTAAACCACGTGCCAACGTCATTTTGCACCAACCCCGTGGCAACGTCATGCTGTCAGATGTCGGCAACTGAGTTCAGCTCGGCCACCTACACCCATTACGCCGACGACTTCGTCACGTCTCTGGGGGAGGTGCCTCCGCGATGCCCACCGAACACTCGATGGAGGCCACCGTGGTACTCGTGCACCAGCCCTGGCACGCAACTCAATCGACGCGCGAAGAACTCATTTGACAACATTTGCCCACGATGCTGCGATGGATCGAGAGGTACTGGACAGTCCATGTCGCGCCCGAGTCCACCGACGAGGTGGAGGCCGAGCGGTATCTGGTCGTGGTGCCGACGGGGGTGGCTACGATCGCGCCCGTCAAGTGCGTCGAGTTCAGCCGATGGCATCTCCTGGTCACGTCATGCTTTGCCATGTTTGCTGCTGGGACGCTTGCCGCGTACGCCATCCTTGGCGATGCCCTCGACGTGCACTTTTACGCGGCCAAGACGGGCGATTCCGCCACTGTGTTGTACCAGACGTACATTTGGATGGGACTGTGCGCAGCAGTTGCGGGGCCGTTCGTGGAGCGCCGAGGTCCGCGCATTGGCATGGTCGTTGCCACGGCGATGCTTACGGTTGGATTCACCCTGGCGCAGCTGGCTGTCACGACAAAGTGCCCGGCGTTGCTTTTCATCGGGTCCTGCCCGACGTCTTCCAGACGTGGCTGACGACAGCATTGTAGGTATGGCGGGTTTTGCGGCGGCGGGTTTGGAGTCGAGATTGTGTCGACGATGGCGGCGTCCCAGAAATGGTTTCCCGACATTCGCGGGTTGACGGCGGGAGTGTGCATGTCTGCGTTTGGCATGGGGAGCTTTGCCGCGGCGTGCACGTACAATGCGATATTGCATCGCAAAGGCAGCGACGAAAGGGCTGCAAGTGCACGGCACCTCCCGTTTGTGTTTTCGTCAGCAGGTCTGGCTGCGTTCTTCCGTCCCCCTCGCCCAGCTCACCGCTTCCACTCGCAGGACTGGTGCTCGTGCTGCTGTCGATCGTGGCGACGCTGGTGATCCGAACGCCTCCAGTTTCCTTCACCATCAATGGCCACGACACCCACGGCGTCCCAGCCGGCAAAGCGCCGAGTCCATCGCTTGTCCAGGACGCGTACCTCAGGAACGGTTCGTTCCAGCCCGTTGCGACGCCATGGGCTCACGTCGAGATCGTTGTAGGGATGACGCTGGTCAACTACACTGCCGTCCGAGAGGCGGTCGATGGCACGGACATGGCGTACTTTAAGCAAGTCAAGGCGCTGTCGCTCATGCAGTGCATCTGGTCGATCGACTTTTTCTTCCTGTACGTGGCGTTCGCGGCCAGCATCATTCCCGCGATGGTGTTTTCGAGCGAGCTCGTCGAGCTCGCGACCGTCGTGTTCCATCAATCGGTGGAAGCGACAAACACGGCGCGCGTCCAGGGCTTGAGTACGTTTGTGTGCATGGCGTCGCTCACGGCGTTTCGAGTAGTCGTGATCTTTGCAGGCCAGCTCGTGATCCCGGTCATGTCGGACTTGATCATTCGCATCTTCTACGCCAACCCGGCATCCGCTCGCAAGATCATGTTCTTCGCCGTCCTCAGCGCCCAACTCGGGTCGATGGTGGCCCTCTCGAACGACCACATGACGTTCGAGTCCGTGAAAGCGCTCGCGTTTACGTTTGTGTTTTGTTCGGGCGGGAGCATGGCGCTGATCCAGTGCTTCATCACCGACATGTTTGGCGTGTATCACGCCGGCACGATGTACGGGCTCATCGTTACGTGCTGGTCGTTGCGCGCGGCCATCGTCGGGTATGGCTTTGCCGATTTTCACGTGTCCCGCGAATCGTTCCTGCGCCAAATGCAGTGGATGCTGGTCGTCGTGGCGATCGGGTGGGTGGCCCTCTTGCTCGTCCGGACCAACTCGATCGATCGGTTCTTTGACGGGTACAAGTATTCGATCTGTGGCAAAGTCGTGGTGCAGTTTAGTTTTGCTCGCCGCACGCCCCACGGCAAACCACACGTCGACAGCGATTCCGTCACGGTGGTGGCGCCGTCGTCCGGCGACTGGAATGGGTACACGATCTGGGATGGCTACGATGAGCTCCGAACGAGTCATGCCCACCAACACGAAGCCCAACAAGCGTTGTAGATTTCTAAGCCTTGAATCGATCTCTTTCTGGTAGAATTGCATGAAACAACTTCCCCTGACAAGTCGAGTCCACCGTGTAGTTTGTGATTTCCTTGGTAAGCCAAGGGGGGGAGGCGGCACGAAAGCTGTGCCTGCAGGTTGTGGATCAAAACACGTCAACCAAAACACGACTTCTTTGAAAGGCAGGGGGGCGGTGGCCGTTCGGCATTCTTCCAAACAGGTCAACAAACGGCAGGGATCGATAGAGGCGATCGCGGGTTGTGCGCTTGCCATGAAGCTGGTCTTTGCCGCCGCGGCGACCATGATATGCGGCTGGCCTCCGTGATACCAGCCCCGTCGTCCGTCGGATCTAGTGCGTGCAATGTGCTCTTTCGCCCAAAGCAATCGACGTTGGCATCAAGCCGCCGACGATCTCCATTGCCATCGTCTCGAGCCATGAACCTTTCATTGGCATCGAACCGACTCGACCGATGAGGCATCTACACAGCTATCTCTGCTCACCAACCATTGGAACAACGACGTTCGAGGTTACATGCAATTCACAGCACCTCCATGATGCCATTATCGTCTTGTGTTACGAGCACACGCCCCCGTTCCAATAAATTGATGCCACCACAAGATGCCGCGATGCGCGTAGGCGACCTTGGCACAGAGTGGTGCGCATGCCTCACGCAGTGTCATGGCCAATGCAAGTGTGTGTGTGGCTGTGGCGTCATGCTGGAATGGCGAGTGAACGACGGTCGGGGGCTTTGAGTCGTCTCCGCTGGCCACAGCATGAAGTCGTTGTCGGAAAGGGAATGCGCGGCGCCGGGCGCGGGAATTGTCACAACGTCATGGTCGTCCAACGCGTTGGTGTTTGGATGGAAGGCGTATTGAAACACGATGCGGCCGCAGATGGAATACTGATACCCGACGAAGAACCGGTCCATCGAGTTGGTTCGAACAAACACGAGAGCCACCCATCCGACCAGAGCCATCCCAACCATCCATTCGAGCTGGAGCTGAAACGACGCCGCCGTGACTTGGAAGGTCGAGAAGGCGTACCCGACCAGAATCGCCCGTAAGGACCAGCACGTGAGCAGGAGACCATACATCGTGCCGGCATGGTACACACCAAACATGTCGGTGGCAAAGCACTGAATGATAGCCATGCTCCCGCCGGATGCAAAGACAAAGCTCAGTGAAAACACGCGGAAGGCCGTGAATGCCATCGTGGCTTTCGGCGCCATGACGAGATAGACGACCTGGTACGTCAGTACGAGCATCAAGACAGCTTTGCGCGCCAAGGCCGGGTTGGCGTAGAAGATGCGAATGAAAGCGTCCGATATGAGGGGAACGACAAGGCGCCCGGCGGCATTGACCACTACAAGCCACGCGTGGTGTTAGCGCACAGAAATACCACGCGGCATGCGCATACAGACTCCGGTCGTCATGAGCGCGTTGGTCGCGTCGATCGATTCGTGAAACACGCCCGTGCAAATGTCGACGAGCTCCGTCGACAGCACTTGAGCCGGGATGATTGTGGCCGCAAATGCCACGTACAGGCACAAAAAGTCGGACGAAAAGATGCATTGGAGCAGCGACAGCGCCTTGACTTGGGCAAAATAGTGCATGTCCGTGCCTTCCAATTCGCGCTGGACGACCGAGTAGTTGACTAGTGTCATGCCTAAGCATGGATGAGCCGCCGCACGACGACTCGATGGGACGGATGGCCCACCGAGTTTGAGGTACTCGTCTTCGATATGTTTGGGGTCCGGCGCCTTGGTCTCCGGGACGCAGTGGATATCGTGGCCATTCACAGTGAATGTGCTGGGCGGGGTCCGAATCACGAGCGAGGCGAGAACAAGCGCCAAAACGATCGCGAGCCCTGCGATTGTATTGTTCAGAGAGAGGCTGCCGTAGGTGTTGGGGTGTACCGTTGCTCCAGAAGATGGTCGGGACGTTTGTGACGTCCGTGACAGGATCGAAGAGACCTCGACGATGCAGGAGCTTGGTGTAGATGGCAGTCCACATGGCATTGCCGACGCCAAAGGCAAACATGAGGACGCCGGAGACGAGGCCGCGCAGGTCGGGGAACCACTTTTGAGTCGCCGCCATCGTAGCAATCAACACCAAGCCAAACCCGGCCCCGCAAAAGACAGCATACCTGCAATCGTAGAGGTCGTTTGGGTCAACACCGATGACCTCTAGTTCGTACCCGACAGTGAGGAACGTCGGGCTGAACGCGCCGACAGCCAGCTGCGACATAACGAAACCAACCGCGATGACGACGGTCCCGGCAGTCATGCCGAATCGAGCCCCCCGCTTCTCGACGAGCGGCCCGGACACAGCGGCGGACAATCCCAGCCACACATACGTCTGCAGCTGGATCGACACAGACTCCTTCGTCTGGCTCCCGTAAAAGTACACGTCCAGGCCGTCGTAGAGCGAAGTAAACGCCAAAAGCGAGCCGGTGCATAAGTTGGCCAGGCTGCACACGGCAAGAAGCCACCACCGCGAGAACTGGAGCCGCGGAAACCAGAAGTACGTCGTGCCATCGAACGTGGCGACAAATAGCCACTGGTCAGCGTCGAGCTCGGCGACGGACTTGGTGGGAACAACAACTTTCCAGTAGTTGGTCACGCAATGTAGCATCGTGGAATGGGCAGACCGCTCGGAACGGGCCACTCGGTGGGGAATCGAAAACTGAAAGCGACAGGGTGGTCCATGCCAGTTGGTCCAGCGTGTGGTGGCCGTACAAGTGTGTTCAGATGCTGCCCCTCATGAGAGCCCATGCTTCGATCGATGAGATTGCCACGGATGCGACGAGATTTCTCGGAACGTTCGGCTCCTCTGCACAAGATCGATAGTCGAATTGGATCGCGAGTCATGTTCAGAAAGTACCGACATGCAATTCATGCTGTCATTCGCAGCATGCACGCCTCAACGACGACAGCCAACTGATTGTCTGGCTTGTCTTTCTTCATCGAGAAATGGCAGGAATGCATTGGTCGCCATGTGCAATTCGATGCCCGAAGTGGGCATGACGACTCGCGCGAAGTCGATTTGCGATCTCGTTCCTGGTGGTGACCGCCCCGAAGCATGCGATGGCTCGATACTTCAGTTTGTTGTTTTATAAACACAGTGTTGTCAGCCAGGAGGTCCAACCTCGGACTGGATCGCTGCCTATTCCACGGCATAAGGGCATCGTAGCTGGCGGAAGCGCCAAGGTCCTGATCGATATTGCTGTCTTTGAGTGCGTCGTTGTCGATGCGGCGGCGGTGCAAACGTGCATAATTCACTAGGACGTTGCCACAGTTCGACGTACTTGGACCCGTAGCAAAACCATGGGACGCCTCACAAGTCGTTCCGCCATTCCATCGAAACCACGTCGTAGGTCTCTGCATCCCGCTTCCCTCATCTTGACGTCGTGCTTCCCGGGCGATTCTCACCATGGACGTCGCATGGCGCGACCTTTCAGTTGTTGTAACCGACGACGCCGGCGTATCGAAACCGTTCGCGTGTGCCGTTCGCGTGTGCCGTTACACTTGTCGAATGGTGCGAAAAAGGCCTTTGGTCCTTTGCGCCTCCTCCACATCAAGCAGACTCGCCATCGACCGTGAGTACCTCGCCTACTCTTGGAGCTTTCTCTCACCAACGGCCAGGCCCTTGTACAACCGCACTAGTTTTGGCGTGTTACTTGTCGACATGGTCGATGCAAGCTCCTGGAGCGCTGGTCTACCACCTTGCTCGAAGTCGATGGATTGCCAGACGAAATATTCGACAGCGACGCGTCCTGGCCATGTTTGAATCGGGGGGTTCGCCCGCCGTGTGTTTTATCATCGAGCTCACCAAGTTGCCTTGGGCGATCCGTGAGCTGTGCACAGAACGGTTTGAGCTGTGTCGAACGAGCGCCACGTCGACGGCGAGGCGGAGTACAATAACTGCGGCGAATGACTTGAGGACGGTTCTTCGCAACACGGTCTAGGCCGCGTCCACTCGGGCGTACCAAGACACAAGGGCCATTGCCATCGAAGGAGTCTTGCGAGAGCGGCAGGCGGCAAACAGCGGCCTCTCCACACCAAGGCTTTGTGTACTATGGACGAAGTGGCGAGTACAGCCTCGTGCAAAGGACCCGCACCACGCGCATCACCTCGAGCACGATGGGCTTGACTTTTTCAAGCCGTCAACTTCACAGCGCCGCAAGTTGACGAGCTTGGGCTCATTCACAAAACATTGGACCAATTGGCCGAACGGTGGTGCGTCAGCGATTCAGCGCCCGTGCAGTGTGGCTTTTGCACCCGCCAAATTTCCACGCGGACAGCCAGCTCATGTCGTAGGATGGAGACAACTTCCTGTGCCTGGAAAACTCCCACAACCTTTCCGCGCCATCCACTTGACAAACTCTGAGCTCAAACTGCTCATGTTCGAAACTTGGCACACCCACATACTGCGGCATTCACCTTCTTGGCGTCTGGCACACGAAGTTCATGTTGATGTCTACGCCATCAAAGTTGAAAACCTGGCGGCATGGGGGGATTCATTGCCCATTCCGTTGGTCACGGAGGTCCCACGTACATGCAGCGTCGGCGCCTCGATGTCAGCTAGGACGTCGCTAGTGATGTCCGACATTCTTCCCGTGCTGTCGAGCCGGCGACAATGCGAACCTATGGGTAGTATCAACGATTACGCAGGTTGAGGAGGATGGCGTTGAATGTAACCCATGGGTGCAATGAAGAATAAGCACTCCACGTGCTCCAATTGCTCAGCCCACCGCGACGACGCTTCACGACGCAACTGCGTTCTTGGGCTACCTCACCAGCTCTGGCCATGGCAGCGTCTCGTACATAGGGGCCTCCTCCGTAAATTGACGCCGACAACTTCTACTGGGCGTCCTTCACCATGACTGCCCTTCACGTCGTGCTGGTCGATGAATTCAACCTCAAGCTATGCTGGTGCCTTGTCGACGCACGTAGATGGTCCCAAGATGGACGTCGATGCTACTTCGCAGCGACTTGAACTCGAACACGTCGTCGCGAACGCCGGGAGTGGGCTGGATCGTCTCGTCCATGCGTTGAGCATCGAGAAAGCATTTTGTTGGCACGATCGCATGCCCAAACGGTGTCGGGAGCTGTACGTGGGCCAGGCCGCTACCTTTGTCATGTTACTCAAATTTGACATCGACAACACCATTGAGAGCCTGGCTGGACTAGCCTTGACGAGGGTTCGGTCGCTGCTGCTCGGTTACAGCATCTTCATGGGTTTCCAGCCGTTCGACTTGTGTGGAGCTGGCTGTACGTGATCAAGTAGACTGTCGGAAATGGAGAACTCGCTCAAGATGACATCATCAACACGTCGACCAGGGTCGACATTGTTTCCTGTGAAAGCGGTGGAGATGCCCACAACTTTTGGCACGTGCGCTCGTTCGGGGATGCAATTCGATCATACTGGCTGTTGCAGTGTTCGCGGGGCTGCTATCGATTGTCGCGAGTCGTAGGCGAGTGAAAGGGGCCAACAAGTTGGAGCTGCTTCATGTCGCTGGGGTCGTGTGGGTTGGCCACTGATCCTCCTCGGCGGCATCGTAGCGCTGTTCCTTCGGATCAACGCTCCAGTTCGAGTCGTGGGGACAACTACACTGGCTTCCACCTGATGTCCTGAAGATGTACACCCAGCAGTACACGCAGCTCTATGCGCCGATTTCAACGTAGCTCGTATGGCTGGACCCGCCATTCTCGCGCAGGCTTCTCCCATCGTCCACCTCCGTGGCGTCTCGATCAAGTTGCTGCTCGTGTGCGAGACTTTACGCATCTTGTGGTGCCACAAGCATAACAAGCTATGCATACGCTCACGGACAAAGTCGACTCGATCGAACGCGCGGGTGTCGTTGTTGCTCCGTTCTGGTGCCAAGTATGGACAACCACGACATTTCTTTCATGGACAGCGCTCCTGCACGAGTTTCCCTTTAGCTTCATGGCACATCGAGGACGTTCGTTTGATTTGGTCGGATTGCATTGTGGGGACAGATCTGCACGAGTTGCAACTCGATGTGTTCCTGACTTCCGCTCCAGCACGTTGGGTTACACACGAACGAGGAATTCGATTGCATTCATGGGGACTGGAGACATCGAGTCATGCCAACGTCATGATCATCCGCCACGTTCATCTACAGTCTTGTCAAGCGGAGTTGGTTGAATCCGCACACATCGACGTGGGTGGGTTCTCGAGGCGCCGAGACAAACGCGAGCGCCGTGTCAGATGCGATATACGTTGCCTTCCACACGTGGTTTGAGTACGTGTCTTGGCGATAGCTTTCGCCGGGCTGCAGCACAGCGTATTGGGTCTCAGTTTGGTCCGAGTCGACCCATCGGATGGATAGCACGCCGGGCGTGCAGTTGGCAAACTCGAGCACGGTCGGGATCGAGTCGGAGAGATCGCCGGGTTGCATGGGCTGGAGGTTGGCGCCAATTACAATTTGATTCACGCCGTGGATGTCGACGACGCTATTGGTGAGCGGCGCGAGGAAGTATGCGAGCGGTTCTTGAGTGTCCGAGAACGCAATCTTCCACGAGTGCTGAGAGATGGTCGGCTGCTCGTACCGATGGCCGGGTTCGATGCGATTGTAAAAGTGCTCGTCGCCTTCATAAGCGACCCACACAATGTCGACGGCACGGGAAGTGCTGTTGATAAAGACAACTGTGGTGTCTTGGCCGCCGTCTTGCGAATGGACTTTCACGAGCCAGTCAACTGCAGTTATGTTAGCGTCAAAATCTCCAGGGATCGAGAGAAACAGGTACCTTTGGTGGCCACGGGGGCCGCCACCACTTGAACGGGGGCGTCGATAGGAACAGCGAGTGGGGCTACCTCTGGCACAGCCGTGGCGATCTCCTGACCAGGTGCACTGGATGACGTCGCATAGTCAAACCCATGGGACAACTTGTCGTGTAGAGGGACTGCAGCTACTGGCGCGGGCGGCGGGGCTACGAGTCCTTGAATGGCTTGGATCGGACAGGCCCCAGGGGCTATTTCAAATTTAAGCGAGGAAGCTCACATCAAGCATACTAGTACTCACCAAAGCCAACAAAGGGTGGGGATTGCTGCAAACGCATGTGCAATGGGCGCAACGATCCTGCGGGCTTGCCAGACGCACTCAACAAAAACAGCGTTGGGAGCTCCAAGAGCGCACGGGCACTGGTTTGGACCTGCCCAATGAGCTCGCGCTTCTTCTCCCCATTGTCCATGTCAAACACTTGAGCGAGGAGAGGGCGGTCGAGGTCCCCATTCGCCAGACGTTGGAGGGTCACAGTTGCTTGCTGCCAGACAGGGTTTAAGTTGCCATCGATGACCTATGCGGTCGTGGTAAGGGCGATGCGTCGTCAGGGAGATTGTACTTCTGTGCGAAAGGCAGGCAAGAAGCTCCCATCTTGCACCATGCGCCCCAAAAAGAGCACCCTATTTCAACAACATTTGCGTTTGAAGTACAGAAGCGGACGGAGGACAATACGGGTCGGATTTGTTGAACATGCCGTCCAGGTTGGTGAGGTCCTTCGCGGACCACTGCATGACGAGAACGTCCAATGTTGGGTTCATGAGTTCGGTTTGTACGTAGACATTGAGAGGGGGCTGCTCCTTCTTGAACAACCCACGAGCGCCGCCCCCCGACGTCCGCAAAGTCGTGATCTGCGCCAAGTTGTCCACGAGTTGCTTCACGGGCACTTCGACAATGCCAAGCAGGTCTTGATCCTTCAGGCTCTTTGATGACGATTTCTCTTCGTCATACACTTCGATCTTGAGAATTTCGCCGCCCAAAGGAGCGTCCACTTTGAAGCTTTGTAAGAACGATGGGTTGGGGACGTTGTGGATCGTCTCTGTGCGACCGACCGGGGCGCCTACCCGTCAAGGTCACGTCGAGCATGCGCACAACGACGACTAATTATATCGAGGTACCGTTCAAGTAGAGCACAATGAATGCGTCCGCCTTGGGTTTCAACCCGCCGACGGAGAATTGCACTTGGAAGCTTGCCATCTTTCCACTCGCCTCGCAAAAAGATAAATGCGATCAAGTTCAAATTATGTACAATTTTCCGGATAAAATGGTATTTCCACATTCATTCTGGAGATTGCAAACAAGCAACGCAGACGCTTTCTGGGTCGCTGACTTCATTTATCCGGGCGTTCCATGAATTCATCGAACCCCGGGTCACTCGACCGCATCCTACACACATTCGTGCATTTCATCCAATCGCAATGGTGGACTGCACAGTCACTTGACCCATACAAACTGGTATATATAAAATGGCACAGCCTACTCTTTCTTCCGTTTCTGCGCAGACTCGTCCGTGTCGTCGGGAGGTGGTGGCGGCGGCGACTTGACATCGTTATGCAGCTCTTCGCGCGCGCGCTTCTTGCTCTTGATGGATGAGTCTTCCTCACTCATGCCACTTTCGTCTTCTTCGCTCAAGGTCGTGTCGTCGTCCTTGTTACTGTCGTCCTGATCGTCGTCCCCTTCAACGCACCCGAGGTACTCGACCGAGAGTTGCGGCTCCACGAGCCATTTGGACGGCTCTGGGTGTTTCGTGCGTGGGGATGGGGCCCACAGCTGCGCGACTTTCTTCTCCACCGCCGCTGCGCTGTTGGACGGCGATGCGAGCGGCGTCTTGCGTAGAACGCCGGACGAAAACTCCATCCAGAACGCACCTTCGCCTTCTTCGTCAAAGATAGGTTTCGCTGCTGTAAAGTACGCGCCTTTCTCGAGCGGCGCGTCCAGCTGCGACTGGTACAGCGCCGCGAGCTTTTGGCATGCGTCGTCTGTAGCCATGTGCTGCATTTGCTTGAGTAGCAGCGTCACAAGCTTGTCCATTGTAAACAAAAAGTACGACGACGACCCCATGAGGCTGCGGCAACAGTCCTCATACCTATCCTCTCATCAGTACGCCCCAGGCGACAGAAGGCGTACCGCGGGCTCTCGATGGACTGATCGATCAACGCGTACAGCTTGGACATGAAGGCTTCGTAATCGCCGGTCTGGCTGTCCACTTCGGCTGACGCCACGTGATGCGCATGAGCGAGCATGGCGGCCGCAGGGTTGATTGTGCGACGATTACGATTGCGCTTGGCCTTTTCACACAGCTCCCGCGCCTGCTCGAGGCGGCTGTACAGGACGTGGTAGAGCCGTACAAATACAAAAGCTGCTTCGCTAAAGAATCCACGGGACACAGGCGCTACACCACGTTTCGATGACCCAAGCAACAGGCATAAAACTCCATCGTACCAGAATCGCGCTCGTCCGACACGACCACGTTGGGCGGGAAGTCGGCAGCTTCTTGAATCGTCAGCGAGTCGACTTGCACGTATGCGACACCGATGGGCAACTGCACCGTTGCGATGCCGTTCGTGGTGTCGATGGCTTTGATCATACCCTCGCCAAAGTCGCACACGACCTCGGTACCTGGCAGCAGAGACTTGGCCTTGGACGCAGCCACCGTCGACCGGACCTAGAAGACACATGTTTATTCACCCCCTTTCCCATGCACCCGGATCGATGCGGCTCTGCCAGACATCGCGTACCGGCTTGCGTTTGAGCCACGACTCATCGAGTTGGAAGAACGGGAAGAAGAATTGGGTCCAGATCTTGCTGATTTTTTCCTTGTCGCCAGCCATCTTTTCCGCCGCGTACGTGAGGAGGCCAAATGCATCCTTGTGGATCTTGGCGGCCGGGAAGGCGAACGTGGCGGCGGGATCCTTCTTATCGAGTGCCTTCTTGGCTTCACTAAGAAAGTGCTTTGCAGACAATGCTTTCTTGTCCTTTTGCTTGAAGTAAAACGACGAGTGGTCGAGGCTCTTGTGGTAGTTCTTCTCGTTCACGTCCTTCCACTGTTTGTTCAGGTCCTGCCGCGCCCGCCGCCACTCTTCGTCCTTTTGCTGGAGACGCTTCAAGATGACTGGGATTGCGCCAGCGGGGTGCTTGGCCAGCAGTTCGAGCATTTGATGGCCTGCGTTCGTTCGAGTGAGGGCATGCCACCATGTATCCGCAGGAAAATCCGTACCAGCTTCGCCGTAGATGCGCGAGATCGCATTCAAGTGCGTTACGCGCAGCGTTTGCTTGTCCAACACGTAGTTCCATCGAGTGTCCGACGAGAGCACGGCCAACTCCTTTGCCAGCGGCGCCAAAATCGCAATCGTGGCCGCATTCGCATCGATCACCATGTCGATTTCAAATCTACACGCATTTGTGTCAGATATGCACATGGCGGTCGCATCGACGCACCGTTCGTCTTCGCACTTGAACAGCGCTTCTTCGTACTGGTTCTTCCGCATGCTCTTGAAGCTAAAGTCTTCCGACCCAGTCGGGACACTCACCCATGCGTCGTTGCACACGTTGCGTTCCATGGCGCTGCGAAAGCTACAGGGCGGGAGGGGATAACTTGCCGGCAGCGCGCGGTAGCTCGGGGTGGCGCGGCGGCACTGGGACAGATCCGTCTCGGCGAGTGGAATGAACGGCCAGATCTCGCCACCCGAATGATCTTTTGCTTCGCCGTGGGTCTGGAGGAGCGCGGTAAAGTCGGCAATTACGTCCGTGTGCCGGCCGAGGAGATTCTTGACCATCGTGAGGAGGTCGTCGCGGCCGACAATCTCCTGGGCGTACAGTTCGAGGCACTTGAGGAACTCGCGCCAACTATCGCGTGATGGCAAGACCTTCTTGATTCGTTCAAACATGTTCCACTCGCTCGGGTCCATCAAGGTTTGGTTCATCGCGAGGAGTTCGCGGCGCGGTGTGTCGGACGCGCTCTTGTGTTTGCGCTTGAGGTCGTACGTGGCTTTGTTGCGGCCGCGGTCGCGCTCCTTTTGGACTTTGGATCGACGGAGCTCGTCCTTGTCGTCTTTTATGGATGTGGGAAGAGACGACGCCGGGGCGAACGGCTCCTTCTTCACTTGGCCCACGTCTCCCTTCTTCACGCCTTTTTTCGACTGTTTGAACGGCAGGTTGTCCGTTTTGCCGCCGCTTCCGCCGCTTTGCTGGGCTAACTTGGATTGGCGCAACTGCGCCTTCTCGGCAGCTTTATTCAATCGCTCCTTGGCCACCTCTTGGACAGCGTCGGGAAGGAAGAACGTAAATTCTCGCAAGAGGTCGGGGTGATCACGAAAGAGGAAGCTGACTTGGTCGAGGACTTGTTTGATCGAACCCTGTTCCTTCTGGTACGTGTGCAGGATTTCCAGGAATGCTTTGTACGTCTCGGGCTCGTCAGCGAACCGCTTCTTGATTGTGGTCACGTAGAGGATGGCATGGTCGAATTCGACGGGTGGCGGAAGGCCCTTGGCTTGGGCGCTTGCTTGCTGGGCCTGCTGCTGGTTCAGTTGCTTGGACGAATTACTCGATGGTTTTTTCACGGACGACGGCTGGTTGGTCTGCGCCGAATCGGAGGGCGGGATGCTCACAGGTGGTGGGCGGAGAAGGCTCATTGAAGACGATGAGGTATTGCCATTCGACGAGAGCGGAGGCAATGTCGCAGTGCCGTTGTTTCCATTGGGAGGACCACCTGGACGCGCTTGAAGCGGAGTGGACGGGACGTTTGCCGCGGACGACGGCGGGGGCTGGGGAACCGTGTACAGGTCCAGCGACTCCGGTCGAATGCGATACCCAGGCGGAAGGAACGTGTTGAAGCCAAAAATGAGGGTCGGGTGTCCCTTGAACAGCTCGGACACGCGCTGGATGACGCCAGGGGTGTCGATACTGTCGACACAGTCAGCATGCCAGAGGTCAACAAGAGCAGCACGTACGTTTGGGACTTGAATTCCTTCATCACGTCAAGAAACTGGTTGTACACGTCGGGTTGGTCGCCAAATTGTTGTTTGACCTGTTGGCCCGCATGAGAGAAGTGTCGGAGAGGATGAAGTACCTGGTCCAAGTACAGCAACGCGTCTTCAACTCGCAACTCGCGAAGGGGACGAGGTAGGCCGCCTTGAGCACTGTTATTGTTTCCTGGCGACGGTTGAACAGTGACGGGTTGCGGTGGCGCTGGCTGTTGAACGACAGACGACTGCTGCTGTGGTTGCTGCTGTGGAGGTCCGGGACGAGAAATATCGGTAAAGTACGGTGGATAGTCGCGTTGGTGCGGGGTGTTCATCTGCATTGGCCCTGAGCTAAAAGGAGGAGGGGGAAGGCCACGGTTGGGCACTCCAGGACGAGACTGCGGCATCGCCGCCAACGTAATGTGGGACGACTGCGGCTGTCTGGGAAGCGGAAGTGGGTGGTGCAGCGAATGCTGATGCGGATGCGAGTGGCCGCCGTGGAGAGGATGCGGATGTGTATGACTTTGCGATAGATGCGTCATATGCTGGTTCAACAGCGACTGGGGTGCTCCAAGACTCGGGACTTGTACCCCATTCGACGATGACGACTGGCTAGATGTCGATGGTTTCGGCGCCATCGGCACAGACGACGAGGACGATGTCTGGTTCGGTTGGTTGCCACCGGGAGGAGGCTGGCTTGTCGGCAGCACGTTACTTCGTGGAAACGACGGCGGGTTGTATCCTTCCATCGATCTCGTCGCCGCACACTATCCGAAGTGCTTCAGCGCCCGCAACTGGGAACGTCCGGATATTGCTATCCGTATACCGGATAAGAAGAGCGGTCGGTTAAGTACGCTTTCTGCCGGCGTATTAAGTACAATCAAGTGGAACCAGCTATCCATGGCAGGGGATCCTCGCCAGCTCATGGGGGGAGATCTCGACCGTCTCTATGTACAAGCCGATGCACCGCATTCGGGGTTCGATAGCGCGTTCTTGGTGATGGGATGAGGTCATGACGACGTTGAAGTCGTACTTCACAAGGAAGCGAATTGGAAATTCAATGTGGAGATCCGAATGAGGCTGCTATTTTGCATCGATTCTAACTTGTACAAGATATTTAATACAAATATAAAGTATAAAACTGCATCCTTCATGGGATAAAGTTTTTCAATACGTGGCATCCTGTCGTGCGAGGAGGTTCTTTGGCACGTCCTGGGCCACCCAAATGTCGAGCACTATTCCTTCCGCATTTCAGCCTGAGGCGCCGTTTGCCCAGCACGTCGGTACGAGGTCTTGTCGAGAGAAGCAAGGCTCCATGACCTGATGCTTTCAGAACGCAGCATCGACTCGGTCCGCCCATGTCCTGGATTTCCTCTGAGCGTTTTTGGTGGCGATGGCATGCATGTCGGTAGGAACAGTGACGTTCGGACGTCTGCACATTTCCACAAGTGCCACGGAGGAGTTTGTCCTGCCTAAATACGTAGCCGAGCTGATTGCTCGCCTTCAAACCAATGCTCGTGGGGGTCGCGAACATCCTCAAACGCGTCAACAATGCGATTGCAGCGATCGACTTCGCTATATCCTAGTCGTTCTGACATCACTGCGGACGAAATTTCTTGATTCGGCAGTGCCGAGACCATTGATTCTGGCGCGCACGTTGCTGACCGTTCATGCGACGTGTTGATAAACCAAATGCCAATTGACGCTTCTCCAAGGAATTGGGTTCACCATAACAATTCCTGCTTTGTACTTGCGTCGACAGTCCGCATCAAACATGATCATAGAAAGCCGGCGAGATGTCTCTATGTCGAACCAGCTGCAAAAGCCGTGTTTGAATCTCCTGCAGCAGCACAATAGGTGTTGTCACGAGGTCTTCAGTCCACGAAACTTCGCCTTCTGAAGACTTCACTCCCCGCATCCACATCGAAATCCATACCTTTCATGCATCTCCATTGTGTGCCAGGTCGGTCGCCATCGAGCCCCGCACCCCCCGATAGCATCGTTGCCACCCTAGCACGCTCTTGTTGTTCACGTAGTTTACTGACTGAGCAACGACGCCCGTACGTCGACAACCCTTCTTCCTCACGCCCTTGTCAACACGTAGATGTTGCATTTATGGGATATCCACCTAGGCCATCACGTGCGGCTGTGCTGCTCCAGCTAGGCGCGTCGCATTCGCCAGTGTTTCTCCTGCTGTTGGAAGACGATTGCCCGGTTCATAATCGCGGGGCGATGGTGACCTGCATAAAATCCCGGGCACACACAACGTTGTCGCTCCCGAACGCGTCGACGGCAAGCTGCCGCACCTCGTCCATGACTTGAACACTTTTCTCGCTGGCGTCGCCCTTGTATCGGTTGGAGAAGTGATTTAATACCAGACGTTTGCAACCGATGGCCTTGGCGAACGCTCCAGCCAACTCTGGAGTCGAATGGCCATGGGACTTGGCTGTTTCTTCAACCGCTTCACGCGATGAACCAGCTGTGATGTCCGACTGCAGGCACGCATTCGTGGCTTCGTGTACGATCAAGTCGACGTCGTCCCCTTGCACCAAATTCACAAACGCAGAGTCGATTGCGCTCGACGTGTCGCCAAGGATCACGACGACTCGACCAGGACGTGATGGGGCGAGACAATTGTCTGGAGTGAGCACCGTCCCGTCGGGCATGGTCATTGTCTTGCCATTTTTCAATTGCGTCAGCAGCGCGAGGGGGGTTTTGAGTCCCAGGGCGGCACTGTTGCGTTCTAGAATAGGACGGACGAAGTCGATGTTGAGCCGACCAGGAGAAGTGGGTTCCCGAATTAGGTAGCCCACAGTAGGCACGGTGTGCGGGATGGCCGCGGCCGTGACTGTGAATCCATTTATGATGGGAAGGCTCCAGTACGCATGGGCAGAAGCAGTGACTTGCGCGACGTAGTCCTCTCCTTCGACTTCGTCAATGTGGAGTTTTTCGCTCAAGGAGGTAGGCTCCATCAGCAGCTCATGGACGACAAATCTAATTGTCGACATGAGATGGGCCTCACTGAGTGGATGGGAGACCCACCCGGTGCCAATGCGTGTCATCGTGTGCAATAGCATGTTGCGGACGTATGCTTTGGTTCCCTGGGGTCCGTAGACATGCACCGGGTTGGATGTGCGAGACGGTGTTCCGTTGTCGAGAGTGGTTGCATTCGTCGGCGCGATCGACCCTACCGTGGAGAGCAGACCGGGAAGACCGAAGCAATGGTCTCCGTGCAGATGGGTGAGGAAGATGCGCGAGATCTTGGCGAGTCGCGGAGCTGAATTCGCTTGGGTAGTGTTTCCGCGTGCTGGGATCGCCAGATCAGCGTAGTCTGCCATCAAGTTGATGAGCTGGTGCTGCGTGGCTTCGCCACAGTCAAATAGCCACACGTCGTTGGCGTCCGGGCGGAACGCTAGCGACGAGTGATTGCGTGTGGGAGACGGCTGGGCCGAGGCTGTTCCGAGAAACGTGATGTCCATTGCTTCCGATGACACGCGTTGATGGCCGCCACACGCGCCGACGTTTCATGGACCTACATTTCGTGCATTGAGAGTGATGGTTTCCAGCGAACTCTCCACCGATTCGCTCGAGCAATGTGGTCCCGCCACAGCGACAACTCGTGGACGTCCGCGAGGCTGCCTGATGCATTGAATACATTGACGTGGACAAGTCTGCATCTTGCGTTGATATTCACGACTTAATGGTTCTGGCGGAAGGTGCATAAGACGGCCGTCATGTTGTCCGCTTGTTGCCCAAACAGGTCGTTTGCCCGAGACGCATTTTCGTGCATGAATCGTTGTATCCTTTCCGTGGCACTGTCGCCGCACGTCTGGAGAAACGACACGACTTGCGTGAACTGCCAGACGTCCCAAACGCCATCCGTCGCCACCAGTAGAGTTGCCCCGGGCTCCACAGTTGCTTCGACAATGTCTGGCTCGCAAGTGACCCCATAGGCGTGCATGTGGAAGTCTCCTAGGGACCGGGTGAACGCGAGCGTGTCTGGGAACGCTGCGTGCGGCGGAGTCGTGACAACGGACGCCCACTCATTCCGGGCGTTCTTTACGTAGCCTCCCCTGGGCGGTGGCCCTTTGCGCACTTGGCCGGTCTCGTTGATGTGGGCTGGATTGAAAGCGTGGGAGTGGACAACATGATCACGTTTGAAAATTGGCACTCGGTCGTGGGGGTCGGTAGAATGATCAAACATGCACTGCAGCCCGAGGCCAACGTGCTCCAGTCGCTTGAATTCGGTGGTGCAGTCGGGGGCGTGCAACCCAGCGAGTAACACATACGGAGTCCATTCGTCGGCTTGGTTATCGCTTTGGTTGTTGGTGGTCGGATCGTCGACGGGCGATGCTGGAGCTGGTGCCGACCTGCATGCTGCGTGCCATTGGAGATCTCTGGGCGAAATAGTCGTTTGTGCAAGGAGAGCCAACGAATCGCCGACATTGGCCACGATCAGTCGTCGGTGGTGCAGTAGCACCAATGTGGCTGTAGTGCCTCCATACACGCAACGAACGGGCTGCGAGTGACCAGGCGTGCGATACGTAAGGTACCCTCCTCGCTCTTCCCGAACAGTGCAACTTTGGTTTGTGTAAAACGCCTTGAACCGCGTGAAAACGTGCTGATGGCACTCCCGAAAAAGCCGGCGCAAGGTGGGTTCAGGGGCCTCAAGGACCTCGTCCAGCAAAGCAGGGTCACGAAATACCGACGCGAAGTACGCTTTGGCAGCTCGAGCCGCGATCTGACCGAGGTCCGGGCTGTGGCCATCGAACACCCCAACGAGTAGGCAGTCGTCTGACAAGGGGAGCTCCAGGTGCGCGTCTTGGTTCTGTACGAGAGTCGTCGACCCGATGTGCGAAATGGCTGCCACCTCCACGACCATGCCGCCCATCTCCATCACAAGCGCCGCTGGCTTCTCCATGTTTCAAGAAATGCTGGCGTTGTGGATTCACGTGGTAGCAATTTTATGAAAGGTCGCGATAGAAATCGCTTCATTGGCTGAAATGACCAAGATACAGCCAATCAAAATCGTATAATGCATGTTAGCTGTCATGCATCGGTGACGTCGTCGGTGCCGGGCGTCGGCGCCCTCTGTGTCGGCTGTGCCTAAAGTCCCATGACAATGGTGCTTTTCAGTGGTATCGATGTCACCTGGAGGGTCTCGAGGAGCTGGCAGAACGTCTTTTTGAGGCCATGGGTGTCCAACGTCGTCAAGAGGTTTTGAAAGTTCTACAAATTCCACAATCTATGATGACGAGCACGGGCGATGCGCCGTCAAAGTTACTTGATCCATCGTGCGCTTCCGATTGTACTCGTCGACTTTTCGCGCCTGCAATTCAGCCTTGTGCTGCAGCTCCATCGCCTCGCACTCGGCCGTGAGCGTCGCGTGCTGCTGCAAAAGTTGCCGTTCCAATGCGGTGAGTCTGTCGTACTCGCGCGCTGCGGCGTCGAGGTCGGCGATAGAATGCTTCAGTGTCTACATTCGATCCATCCAACAGGGATGAACTTCCACTCCACGGGACGCCGGTTCCCAACGAGTTGTGCAAACCTCTTGTTGGCGCTTGGCTGGTTCTTCCTGGAGCACTTCCTTTTCCACAAACTCCCGCCCGACCGCGTCCAACTTGGCACCAGCCTCGATCTCCTTTGCGTCTAGTCGGGCCAGCATTCCCGTCAAAAACTGGCTTTCATACTGCAATTTGTTGTTCAGGTCGTGTTTTCGTTGGAGCTCGACCTCGAGGGCCGCGACTTGGGCTTGGAGCACGGCATTTTCCTCGAGCAGCGCCTTGTGGTCGAGCCCCAAGCTCGTGCGCCGGACGCGGCCTGGCACCGCTGACGCCATCGATGACCAGAGCTGGCACGTAACTGTCTGTAACGCATGAAACGCCTGCCGTTCGCATGAGACGAGGCGAAGCCGATCGTCGCTCGGCTCCAGATCCACACGATGTGCGATGCGCAGAGGGCAACCCAGCGGCGCTCGATTCGGGCCGAGCACCTCCGTCGCACGCGTTGCATGGTGCGAGCAATGAAATGTGTTTGTCTTCGCCATGACGTGATTTCGTTGCGGTTGTTCACGCCTAGACTACAGTATGTTGGAACGGGCGATATATGCAGCGACTCGAGCTTTCCACTTGCGCCGCTGGACGCCCCAACCATCCACTCGGGCGGATAGCACCAAGGAGATAGGTCAAGCTAGGTACTATAAAGGGTGTGCTCCACGCACCTGCCTGTCGCCACTCGCGCGTGTACGTCAGCGGAGAGGCAGGCGCGTTTCCGCAAGGCAAAAGGACGAACTCAACTGGCTGGTCGTGCTGCTTCGTGTGCTGTCGACGTGCCGTGCTCCTCCCCACGCAAGACATTTCGTGCTGGTGGGCGTTGGGGATGCATGCGGCCAGACCCATCGTCGAACTCTCGAACGCACGTACAACACAAGGGAGTCTATATTATGGGATGGTCGTACTCGAATCGCTTTCGAGTGGGCAGGTGGCCACTTGCGCGGCTAGCAGCATGTCGTGGTCGGATCGAAGAGCGACTCGTAGAGCTGGGCCGTCGACTGGTTGTCGAACGTGAAGCCGCCCATGTGATGCAGCCACGACATGGGGTCGGCCACCGACGTTGGCGAGTTCAGCTCGGTGGCTTCCTTGCCGCCAACGACCGATCCGTCTTGGTCATAGCAGTCGTCCAGCAGCCACAGACTGTCGAGTGTGTCCTCCGAGTCCAAAAAGTCAAAGGCGCAGTCAAAGTCGCCGCCATTTGCTAGGTCCAGCGCAACATCCCCAGTGTCCGTCGAGTCACAAAACGATGTCGTCACGACCATGGGTGTGGCAGCAACGGCCAGTGCAGGCTTGACTGGTGGAGCGGCCGACGGTCGCCGCAGCGGGCTACATGTGTGTGGGTTGATCGCTTGGAATTTGGGTTTCTTGAAAGGCACGGCTACCTTCTTGTTCGGCGACGGGGTAGATCGTGACGACGACGTTTCAGACTGGGCTTTCATCGAAGGAGTATGGTGTTTGTGAAGGAAGGTCAGGGAAGCGGCCGCCGAGTGCAACGATGTCGAGATGTGTGGGGCAGCTTTAGCTGGGAGCAGCGGCAGCGTCGGCGCCGTGGGGGTCGGTTTTTTGCTCAAGGTCGTGGCGTTGTGGTGCGGCATCGTCGCGGGTGTCGCGATCGCTGCGTTTGTCGCCTTGGCAGCCTTCTTGCTGCGATTCCGTTTCCGCTTGCGTGTGCCATTCGCCTTGTGTTCTTCGCGTTCGCGCTCCTCCCGCACCCAGCTCTCGTTAAACGCAGCGCGCAGCGCGTCCAGGTCGGTCTGTCGCTTGGCAGCTTCGACGTCGGACATCTCGACGATTCGCGTTTCGTTGCGCTCAAACATGCGCTTCCCAATGCTTTGCTCGCCGACAAACTTTTTCGAGATGCGCATGGGACAGCATCGCAGCTTGGTGCTGAGCCACGACCGCATCGTCGTTCCGTTCTCGACGTCTGTGAGAAGCCCCGCGGTGAAGTCAGCAATCAGCCGACTCGTGTACGCCTCTTCTTCGGGCGTCCACTTTCCCCACCGCGGCTTGTCCTTGGGCGGGACAGCGGGCTGGTCCACCGGCGTTGTTGTCGTGGCGTCGTGACCCGCAGCAGCAGCGGTGGGCTGCGCCGAAGCCAAGGTCGTTGGAGAGGTGGTGGTCATGATGTGGGGCGGTGGCTCACGCGGGTTTGAATTTGGTGGTGGTTGGCAGGACGTCACTTTTTCGAAACTGACGTGGCCAGACTTTGGAGGTTGCATGAACAAGGCCGTGTCGGGGCCATAGTATCTTGCTAGCCGCCCCCGGGCACGAGCGACGAGTACACAAGGGAGACCGTTCCAGGATTCGAATGGATAGCTATGGCGCACATCCCACCGTGGCGTGCCAGCCCCACTGGCCATTCCCCTGGTTACTACGCCGACCGCCCCACGGGGGTTCGTTCGATTTTATCTCGACATCAACAAATGGTGGCGCGATGATGCGCCATTACACTCGACCTCGACAACCGCGCCCTGGACTCACGGGCGACGGGGGCGCTCCTGTCGCCAGGCGGTGGGGAAGCACCACCGCCGCAGCTACTCCCCAACTCGCTGCTTTCACATCCAGTGCGACCGATGGGTCGATGCATTCGAATAAAAATTCCATACAAATCGCGATGCGAATCGAATTAAAATCGAACTGCCGGGACAACACGGAGGCGAGATTTGCCTCGTTCGCGCGCACAACGGATGCTGGCGTCGCCGCGCTTCGTCAATGTCGTTGGAGATGCATGTTGGCTTGGGGACAGGCTGTATGGCTGTTATGCCGACAAGTGCACGACAGCGAGCGGCCATGGTCCATATGGACTCTCGCGACAGGCCAACTCTCGGCCGACGTATCGCACGTTCGATATCGCGTTCTTCCAAAAATTGGCACCACCTTGTCTGGCCTTGAGCGGAGCCACTCCCCCTCGAGCGTACAGGCATTTGTTGAACTCGCGCGGTATCGCTTGGGGGCCGTGGCGTCCATGGCCTGGTCGTGCGATCCCCGAGAACAACACGCACGTGTGGGTCTGCCATCGACGCAGCGCACGTGCCGACGAGAGAACACGACAATCTCCAACAGATATCGTGCTTGGGGCGGGTGACGTCGCGCCGTTCGCGGCGGCTCCGGGCTAGTAGCTGGAGCCACTGGACGGGATCGACAAGATCGATTGTAGAAGCTTTGCCATCTGCACGCTGGCAAATGCCACGTGCACGGTTTTGACCGACCGACCGCATGCGCCACGGCACGCAAACGGCACGCAAACGACCCTCAGCCATCTCGTCCTACGCTTGGTCACGCTGCCGAGACAATTGCTGGGCCGCTGGCGTCACTCCAAGGTGGGCGCATCCAACGGCTAACAAACGTGCGGCTGCGGTTCGTGTGTGGCGGCGTTTTCATGTGGATGGCAGGCGGTCTACCTGTTCGACGAAATGATGTGACAAAGTACAGTTGCACGGTCCTAAATATCGAAGCCTGTCCAGCCACAAACCGCTCAACCGTCTTCCCACTGGAACCACGACGGCATTGCACACACCCCGAGGCCGCTCGCCTCGCACCGATCGACGGCTTTCTATCCACAGCCAGCCACGTTGGAGGGGCCAGTCTGACGTCGTCGGAAGAGACGAAATCCAGCGGACTCGTTCGAGATGCACCCTCGCGGTGGCCAACAAGCGGACCTTTGTCGGTGCGACGAGCCTCCAACGCCTTTGTGGCGGCTGCTGAAGCCCGGCGCATCTGGTCTTTGTGAGTCACGGGTACCCAGCAATGGGGATGCTGATGCCGCGCCACCAAAGGTACTGCGCCTCTTGCAACACACTGACGCCGATTGTGGTCATCTCCAAAACCCGTCATGCTATCCCGCGACACTTAGCCACCGTGCATCGATGAAGCGGAGGGCCTTGCCACGTGCATGGACTTGCACGTCGACGGGGTGTCGCGGGGAAGAGGAGTGCGATACCCTCCGCTCACACCGCATTCGCCGTCGGCAAGTTTGGACCGCACAAGAATCAAAACGCGACAACCGGATACCACAGGGCCCCGTTATCCGGACATCATCCCTCTTCTCCAATCTCCCGGAACAAGCAAAGAGCAAGCCACGTCGATCCGTTTCGAGCGAAATGCGAGCGGTGGCAGACCACAACTACTGGTCTCCTCTTTGGGCATTTATCCAATGCACATCTGGCTGGTTGGCGGAGGGCCGTCGCGCCAAGTCGACTGTAGTCTTTTACGATGGCATTGCAGTAAAAATCATACAGTACAACACAAAGTTGACGGGCAAATATGGAGTTTACTATGCAATAAAATACTGACTTTTCGTACTTTTCGAGAGGTCCTTCGAGAATTTATGCATTGATTCAACAATGGAATCGACATATCCGGTTAATTCCCGGAAACGTTGGCAAAGTTTATCGCGACGAGAACGGCACGATAATCACGGCGGCGTGTGCCACCGTTGGGGACAAAATGCAATGTGTGTAGCAGTGCTCGTGGCGTGTGAGGCTCTGCGCAAACAATCGCGTTAACAGGTCTCTCCGCTTTGCAGTAAAGGTCTACTCGCAAAGCACGCAAGGCTTGGATTCACCGGTGGCGACACTCACAAAGGATCGCCGTTTTCGCCTCTGGCATTTTCGTGCGACTGGCCATATTTGGATATATTCGAAAAAATTGCCAATGAAAATTCGAAAATGAATTTGATTGGCTGGATGACGATCGTGCAAACGAAGGGGACCAATCAGAGGATGGCGAAGAAACGTACATTGCACGGCCTCGCTGAGCGGCATGGCGTTGGGACGACGAGGAGGGTACTGGGGCGACGTGACGGCCACGATCGACTGGTGCGAGCCCAATTATGCCGTTAGCCCGTACATAGCCGAGTTCTACAACACATGGAGTAACATTTGGTTCATCGTGTTGGGACTCTATGGCCTCCATCGCTCGGTAGCCGAAGGGTTTGAGCTGCGATTCCACCTCATCTACGCCAATATTGTCGTCGTTGGTATTGGCTCTGCGATGTTTCACGGCACTCTGACATTTGTGTATGCCGGCCTTTCGCCTCCACCCTCAACCTCCTCGCGTAGGTCCCAGCAGTGCGACGAAACACCCATGGTCTGGTCGATGCTCCTTTGGTACAGTCCACCACCAGCACCAACGCATAGACTCATGGACGAGTGGAAGGTTTTACATTCTCTATGCCCCGCTATGGCAACATAATGCAGTCGTGGACACGATCGCTGAAATCTCCCTGACGATCGTCGGAATAGCGTTTGCGATTTTGCATGCGATCCACCGCTACACGACGGCTTTTCAACTCCTCTTTGCAGCGTTGGTTGTCGTGTGCTTGCCAAGGTTGCGCTGGTATTACTCCAACTTATCCGATCGTTATGCCAAGCGCGTCGCGGTCACGTACCTCGCAGCCATCCTCCTTGGCACAGCCTGCTGGTTGATCGACTATCACTATTGCGACGCTGCATTTAACCTGTACGGCCACGTGTGGTGGCATGTCTTCATGAGCATCAATGCGTACTGCGGCCCGTTGTTTATGCAGTACGTTCGGGCCGATTCCAAAGGCCAGCAGCCGTCGATCCAGGCCAGCCCGACTGCGTTCCTCGTGACCATCGTAGTAAGCAATAAGAAGACAATCTAACCAGTTGTGAACTGCTCTTCGTATTCATCTGCGTGTTCATGGCAGTGCCACGGGAGTGTCGACGGCCACATGTTACCGTGCCAGGTCATCGCGACTACAGGAATGCCATGTCGTGGCAGAGTGACCAATCGCCCAGTTTATTTTCACCTCTCCCAGCTACACATTTATGCCAAGGTTGCCCAACTGCCCGACGACGGACGGATCGGCCTCGCAGAGGTACTGGACTATGTTGTGATGGCCGTTCTTCCGCGCATTCAACATAGCTGTTCTCATGCTGGCAGGGACGTTGGCTTGGCGCAGGAATTGCACTACTTCTAAATGACCGCTTGCTGCGGCGTACGACATCGCCCGTGTTGTCGCGCCTTCGGGACGATTTTGCAGCAGAAATGTCACCACGTTGAGATGTCCATTGAGACTCGCATGGTCAACAGCGTCTGTCGTGCAAGTCTGGCCTTGTGCATCTAGAAATCGAACCACATCTAGATGGCCATTCTGGCTTGCTCCATCCATGGCCAGTGGCGTGGTGATGGTGTCGGAGTAGTGCTCGAATAGAAACTGCACCATTGCCAAGTGGCCAGCCGTGGCCGCCCACACGAGCGCGTCGCTGGAGCATCCTTCCGTGCGGTGCACTTGCAAGTACGACACGACTTGTAGGTGGTTAAAGCGCGCGGCTAGGTTCATCGCTGCTCGCGTACAGCCGTCCTGTCGATGTTCATGGAGGAATGCGAGAATGGCTTCGTGCCCGTCTCGGGCAGCAACATCCATGGCGTTCGTGGTTCCTGTAGCCCCGTACGTGTGAACGAGACATAGAGCGTCGAGCTGGTCAGCCCACGCAGCAATGTCCACCAAAGGATAACTTGGTGGGAGCTGGATTTGTTGGCAATACAATTGCAAGATGGCTGCGTCACCGGCGTAAATGGCAGACACGACAACGAATGCGCCCATGTTGGACGAAGATGATATCAAGCGAGCAACACGTGACAGGCCATGGAAGGCCAGCCATGGAGCAAAAAGATCGCGAAATCCAACGAGGATCGAGGCGAGTTGCAGGTTGTACGTCGACACGCTCACCTTTTGTGTCAGGTAGAGCACCGAGCGGCCATGCTCCCGAACGTACGCGTTGAGTGCGCGCATGTCTGGATATCCACCTCCTTGGAATTGAACCATACATGGAAGCAAATCCACGTGGCGAAGGACTGCGGCGGCGGCCATTCTCGTGGGTTGATGAACTTGCAAAGTTGTGGTATACCTTTATAATTTTATATGTCTTGATAGTCGATATTAGACCTCTGGCATTCTATACGCTGTCGCGCGCCGTGGGCAATCTCCATGGAGTCGTGTCCTGGATCGTCCACAACAGCGCAGCCGCCGCAGCTCATCGCGGACGGCGCGGTCTATTTCTTACATCAGGTAGAGTCAACGTCGTCGCATCGCTATGGTGGATGACGAAGAAATACCTTGTCCAGGTCAAGCAAGAGTTCGCAGATCGCCCAGACGTGTTCAAGGAGTTCCTCGGGATCATGAAGCAGCTCCAGAGTGAAGCGTACTGACATGACAAGAATCAATCGCTGCGTTTGCATCGATGTGGCTCTCGTTAGGATCGACACGCCAGCTGCCATGCGTCTTGTATCGACGCTCTTCCACGATCACCCCGACCTTCTCGTTGGGTTCAACACCTTCCTTCCTCCCAATCAGCACATCCAGCCAAAGCCCCTGGCGCGATCGACCTCGGCACATGCGCAGACGCCAGCTGCAGACTCGATGTCAGCGCACCCGACGACGAACCAAGGGCACGTCTACCTTGAACAGGTGTCCTCTATGGAAGCTGCGTGTCTAATCAGGAGAATGCTGTCTTGCATGCGATCTAGGTCAAGCAAGCATTCGCCGACCAACCAGACCGTTTCAAGCAGTTCATCGCGCTTGTCAAGGAGTTCCAAGCCGAGCGGTAAGCTTGCCACATCGAAATCGTGTCCCGGCGCCTCACGACAGCACAGAATCGACACGAGGGACACCTTGCGCCGCGTGGCCGCACTCTTCGCGGGCCACCCCCGTTTACTCGACGGGTTTCGCGCATTTCTGCCGCCGGGATATCCGCTTCCTCCCGATATCGCTGCATTGTATCAAGTCAAACCCCCACTTGCCAAACAAAGTTGACATGCCATCAGTGCAATGTCGAAATTTCGACAACCTCTTCATCTACTAACACAACATGCAGCGAAACCTGGCATCTCTTCGATCAGTTGCAAGAATCACGACAGTTTTGCTGGAATACGAATGGGATCGACGTGAAACTACAAAGCGCGGGCAGACGGCGTGCCTGTCCTCGCTGGTCCGCCGTCGTCATGTGCCTGTATTCCACATGTGCTTGGGGAGGCGGATGTCGGCGACGAGATCGAGGGCTTGCTGCGCTCGATGGCGAATGGCTTCGGTGTCGGACCCGCAGAGGCGCACGAGAGCTTCCGTCGCGTTCGGGCAATGGACGAATCGACTTTTCTGCGTGTCATGGACGAGAAGGTTGATGAGCCACTGCAGCGCATGGAGCGCGAGGGTCGTGTCGCCGGATGCTGTCTCGAGCACGTTGACGAGCACAGGCATGTGCTCGCAAGAAGCCGCAAATGCATTCTCGTACGACAGCGCACACAGCGCCCGCACGCAGTCGACGCGCCACGCCACGTCGTACCGTCCACACGTTTCCACAAGCAGCGCCACCCACTGGTTGTCGTGGAGCATCATGTGCCGGTTCTCGGGATGGTAGAAGACGAGGTTTCCAACGAGCTGGAACACGTGCTGCTGGATCACGGTCCACTTGGACGGCGTCGGGCGGTGGCACAGGTCGCGCCACGAGCTCGAATACAAGCTGAGCCGCGTCTGGTTGTCGCGATTCCAGCTCAGTTGGAGCAGCGTCCACGCAGTGTGTTCGGCGAGAGAGAGGCGGATGGGCGTGTCGAGGATGGCGTCGTTGGTCATGAACGGCATGAGCAACTCAATCGCGCCAGCATCCCCGAGTTCGCCGCGCACGACGTCGTCTTGGGCAACGACTCCAAGCACCATGACGGCGGCAGCTTGGACACATACCTCGCCACACGCGATGAGATGCATGCACAACGTCAGGTACGAAGAACGCGACCCTGGTTGGGTTGGGGGAGGTAGCTGCTGGTGGAGCTTGTCGATTTCGTGGCTGTCGTTCATCCAGACCCGAAGCACGCTCTCCGGGCTGGCGTGGAGAATGTGGACCACACACAGCGCGAGATTGCCTTGAATGACATCCATCTTGCCATCTTCGACGGCGTCGCACAAGTACGGGGCCATCGACAGGTGCAGCACCAGCGCCAGCCCTCCCTCCGACACGAGCTGTTCAACCATTGCGACGTGTGTCTCCGTGAGGTTGGCGAGTGCTGAAGTGGCGAAGTCCAGGACATCCACGTCGCGGGACGACTTGAGCACGCGCAGCAGCGTCAAGATTCCATCCTTCGAGTACACAGCGTCTTGGTGGACTGGATTTTGAAAGGACAAGTTGGTAAGGCTGTGTAAGGCGTTGATCTGTATCGCTCGACTGGGAGCCGCCTCACACAGTCCCAGGAGCGTCTCAAGGAAGCCGGGGAAGCGCCCGATGAGGTGAATGTTGCGGGAATGCATGGCTAGCGCGGCCAGACTTCCAAGGGCTCCCTCTTGAATCGACAATGACACGTTTGGTTGGGGCGTGCTGAGCTCGACCAACACGGACAAGGCGCCGCTCGTGTCACCAATGGTGCGTACATTTTCTTCATTCACACAGACAGGAATCGGCGCCTGGCTGACCCAATACTCTGTTTCGCGGAGGACATGCAGGCGGTCGAGGTGGGTTTGGTATCGTTCGTGGGTGCCATAGTCTGCCGTCATGTTCATCTCTGCCGATGTCGGCGGCACGAGATCGTCGAAGTCGATTTTGCTTTCGTGTAGGGCATCCGCAGCTTGGGCGGAAAGCTTGTTGACCCAGTTTGTCCAGACTAGAAAGCGGAAATTGTACCGTCACGAAAGAAGCGGGTCGTGTCGTACTGGTTTTGGCTTGCCATCCGATGTGGCGCTGTGATTTCGGCGTGTTCCAGCTCAACTTGCCGAGGGATGTCGTCGCCAGGGTTCGAATCGTCGGGGCGAGCGAAGGCAGCTTACAGAGCTCCACGAGAATCTGCATGCGAAGTCACACGTGTTAGCCCCATTGCGGTCGTATCGGCATTCCACCGACCGGAATGGCACCAGCTTTGCGCAGGGCGTCGTTGGCATGGCCGCACAGTCCTGCAATGCCTTGAATAAAAAACAGAACCAGATCGTCGGCGCTGGTTAAGAGAAGCTGCGCTGAGATGCGCTGCCGCCACACTTCGCGGCGCAGTATGCGCTGCTCGGCACGATGTTCGGCCACCTTTTCTTCGAGCTTGAGCTGATGCTGAAGCTACAACGGACCGCACACAGCCCGTCAGGCATCCGCACAGGACGACTCCAAGAAACGAGCGATTCACTGGATGTACCAACACGTCGTTGTTGGCCTCAATGCTCTGCTTGAGACTCATGTTCCACATTTCGAGACGGTGGATGCGGCTTAGCTGCGCCATGATGCGCGCCTGCATGTCGTTGATCTCTGTAGCCCGGCGCTTTTCCAGGGCTGCGATGCCGCACAGCAAGTGCTTGTTCAACACCTACGCCACACGTAGCACCGTCAACGCTTCAATGCACGGTCGTTTCGGGGCAGACTTTGTGATCCGACAGCTCGCACTTGACGGCCTTGAGCCATTGCATGCGCATGACAGCGTCCGCCGACGTGCCTTCCAGCCGCTTCTCCAGGTCCTAAAAACACCACGACTCGATCGTATCAATTCAAATGAGCTCGCGTACCTCCCGGATGACTGCGTGTTCGGCAAGCAGGCGCTCGATGCGCAGGTCATGTTCGAGCTGCTGGGCTTGCATCTGGGCAACCAACACGTCCATTTGCTTCTTCAGGCTCTGAATAGCCTCGGCCTTGGTGATTTCCGTGAGCTCATCTGCCTACAACGACCTCAAGCACCCATCGATACCATACACATGCTTTGGATACCGCCTCGACGAGCTCCATCACGTGGGCTCTGTCCAAATCACTCTGGCGCTTGCTCTGGATGGCTAGTTCGAGGGCGACCTGCAGCTTGGCGATCTCTTGTTCGAGGTCGAACACGCGCACGGCGTGCTTGTCTTCTAGCGTCGTGATGGTGGCCTCATGACTACCACAAAGTTGTTGGAAGCTGGTGATTCTTGGCCACATAGCACGAACCGAAGTCGCTGCTGTGTCACAAGCCAGTCCTCTTGGGCCACCCATGGCGTGTTGTCGACTTGATCGTACGACACGAGCTGCCTCCACCGCTTTTCCCGCGTGTAGTTTAAGAGGAGCCACGCTCTCAGCACGTCGCGCTGACCCATGTCCCCCGTGACCTTTTGGCGCATCCAGACGCCTTTGGTCTCCTGGTGCAGCTGCATCTCTTCATCGAGCCGCCTCGTGTGAAACTCCAGCGCGTGCAGCTCCATCTCCATGAGCTTGACCTTTGCCGCTTCGTTCGATTGGATCGCCGTCGTCGTCATGTCGATCTTGGCAGCGTAATAAGCCATCTCTTCTTCCGCTTGGGCTTCCAAACGCTGTTTCTCCAATACGTTCATCGCTTGCAGCGGCAGGCGACCGGCCTGCTCTAGCTCCGCCGTGTATTCGCCCAAGTCATGCGTGAGCGCCACGAGGCGTTCCTCCCTGTGCATGGATTCCTTCGACTTGCATTCCGTAGCCCAAGTCGCACGTACCTCTCGACACGGTCCAACATCATCTTTGTGCGCCACACTTCGTACTCGCGCTTCTTGGCCCACAGGCCGGCACCGCGATCGACCTCGCACGTTTCCAGAGACTCGAGGAACGCAATTTCGTCCTTCATGCGATCTAACGTTGCCGCCGCCAGCCGCGTCTGCATGTCGGCGATCACGGCTGCCAGGTCTTCGCACTCGACGCGGCGGTTCACCTCCGCTTCTTCCCATGCCTTCATTTGCTGATCGTAGATTTCGAATGCAGTTAGGCGGTCATTCCCTACAATCGACCACATCAGAATCCTGCGCATCACATGGCGTCGGGCAGAGCACCTTCGTTGGATGGACTTGCCGTGGACTGCTGCAGCTGTGGCATTGGCGGCGCCTCCTTGATGGTTTCGAGCCGTGCTTGCGATGATTCCAGCGCCATTTTGCACGTGTCGATATCTTGTATTGCCGCTTCAAGTTCTTTTCGCGCTGCATGCATGTCTTTCTCAATCATTTCTCGAAATGCGTCGTGGCTCTCCCATGCCGAATCCTCGAGCTTGACGAGGGAATCGACTCGCCGCCGGACGACTTCCATGTGAAGGTACATCTCGTCTGCCTTGACGTGCATTTGAACCGCGGGCACAGCGCTGGCGGGCGTGCAAAGTCGTGGCCGGAGGGGGTCAACTTGTACATGAATCATGTCGTCGGTGATGCCGACGACGAGTTCAGCGGCTTGCAGTTTGTTTTTGGGCGGCGACGATGTTTTCTTGTCGGTGGCCTTTGCCTGAGCCTCCATGGCCGCCGCCTGGCGATCTCGCGCCTCTTTCACGAGCCGTTTGCGCTCGGCTTCCACTTGCGCATCGTACTCTGCCTGGACCATGGCGTGTTCCGAGTCAATGTGCCGGCGGATACTGGTCTGAAGCTGGTGGCTTAGCGTTTGGAGCCGCAAGTTCGACGCAGCCACGTCTTTCTCCAAATTTGCAAGCACAGCTTGCTCTTTTTGAACTTGGCCGCGCAGTTCGATCGGGTCGAGCGGTGCGTCGGCTTCGCTGTCGCTCGGCTCGCCCATGGACTCCCTTGCCGACCTTATAGATTGGCCGTCTGTTATCGCCGCGCCATGCACTTGGGTAGTTGTCGGTACGTCTTCGAGAGTGAGCTGCACTCCTGGCTTCCACCTGCCCTCGGCGATGTCCCATCCAGTCGGAGCCACGTACTGCATCGCAGGAGGCGGTTCCCAGCAGCTCTCTCCCGTCACTGAGTTGTAATAGTAGTCGTTCACAATGGACCACTGGCTTGCAATCGCCAGTCGTTCCTTGACGAGACGTCCTTGCTCGAGCAGCCGCAGTTGCATCGATGCTTCCTTCGCGATGGCTTCCTTGTCCTCGAACGACTCGGCGTGCTTCATGAACGGCCGCAAGATCGTCGGTGGTACGACGGCAAAGTCAGGCCATACGTCTGCTATCCACTCCTTCTCGCTGCGCCGGTCTTCCTTCTCTTTCGTCCACTTTTGAAGCAACGTCTTGCATTTAGCGGCACTCTCTCGCAGCTGTGCGTCCAGCGACGCGATCGCCTCATGCTGCTGCCTTGCCCACACCTTCATCTGAGGTAGCTTCTCGCGGGCCACATCGACACGAGCCTGCATGCGGTCCAGGCGCGTGTCGCACTCAGCTTGAAAGGATTGACACATCTCTTCTATCGTAGCAACGGCGGTCTCCATGAGCGTGAGTGGAGGGTCGTCCCCATCGCGTGGAGACTCCTCGACTTCATGTCCTTGAGATGCTTCTTGTATTAGCGCCATGTAATTGACCGCAATCGCGCTCGCGTTGTTGGACTCATCTCCGTCGTCCATGAATCGCGCGGCGCAATTGAAGTGTCGCTTCACTAGCGCATAATCGGTGTATCATTCCGACACGATCTGGTCAAATCAAGTTTTTTGCCAAAAATTCCTCTAATATCCTTCAACAGCACTGGAGAAAATGTATTCATGTAAGCTATCAAAGTTTAGAGTGACACATTTTTCCAGTCAAATTTTAATCAAAATTTGTATCAGAAACACTTTTTCTTGGATCCACGAAATTGACACCCTCGGAGTTTCTCCAATTCACGTGGCCTAATATTTTCATTGATTTCGCTCAAATTAAAATATATTCTTTCGGCCAGGGTTGGGTGACTGTCCGAAGGGTCATGGGCTGCTAGCCATCTAAACGCAACAACACCTTGACGTGCATGACGATGACAGCGCAAAATCTTCGCATCCGAGAGGGTGTAATCTAATACAGCGAACTCCATCCGCCACTGAGGGTTCATGCGCCAGCAGTACGAAGAGAAGAAGCGCAAATTGGAACCAGAAAATAAACGTTTGATGGTCGAAACAGCCGCCGGTGCCGCCCAAAGAATTGTTCCTTGCCGCGTCGAATCCAACGTCGAATATGCACATGACGGTAGAATGGTACGTGTACCTGCATTTGTGTGATCAAAGTGCATGGTTGCTTTCAGAATGAACCGGTTCGGGCTGGCGCGGCCTTGCCATCGTCGGGAACGACCAGTGTTGCGTTGTTCATGTCCATCGAGATGAAACATAATCTCCGCCCGAGGTTGCCT
>NW_008580171.1:142463-145737 GCF_000520115.1 Aphanomyces invadans
AAAATTGATCCAGATTTGATTGAGATATGGTATTTTGGCCCCTCGTACGTGTCGCCCACTGTCAATCATTTCTCGAAATGCGTCGTGGCTCTCCCATGCCGAATCCTCGAGCTTGACGAGGGAATCGACTCGCCGCCGGACGACTTCCATGTGAAGGTACATCTCGTCTGCCTTGACGTGCATTTGAACCGCGGGCACAGCACTGGCGGGCGTGCAAAGTCGTGGCCGGAGGGGGTCAACTTGTACATGAATCATGTCGTCGGTAATGCCGACGACGAGTTCAGCGGCTTGCAGTTTGTTTTTGGGCGGCGACGATGTTTTCTTGTCGGTGGCCTTTGCCTGAGCCTCCATGGCCGCCGCCTGGCGATCTCGCGCCTCTTTCACGAGCCGTTTGCGCTCGGCTTCCACTTGCGCATCGTACTCTGCCTGGACCATGGCGTGTTCCGAGTCAATGTGCCGGCGGATACTGGTCTGAAGCTGGTGGCTTAGCGTTTGGAGCCGCAAGTTCGACGCAGCCACGTCTTTCTCCAAATTTGCAAGCACAGCTTGCTCTTTTTGAACTTGGCCGCGCAGTTCGATCGGGTCGAGCGGTGCGTCGGCTTCGCTGTCGCTTGGCTCGCCCATGGACTCCCTTGCCGACCTTATAGATTGGCCGTCTGTTATCGCCGCGCCATGCAGTTGGGCAGTTGTCGGTACGTCTTCGAGAGTGAGCTGCACTCCTGGCTTCCACCTGCCCTCGGCGATGTCCCATCCAGTCGGAGCCACGTACTGCATCGCAGGAGGCGGTTCCCAGCAGCTCTCTCCCGTCACTGAGTTGTAATAGTAGTCGTTCACAATGGACCACTGGCTTGCAATCGCCAGTCGTTCCTTGACGAGACGTCCTTGCTCGAGCAGCCGCAGTTGCATCGATGCTTCCTTCGCGATGGCTTCCTTGTCCTCGAACGACTCGGCGTGCTTCATGAACGGCCGCAAGATCGTCGGTGGTACGACGGCAAAGTCAGGCCATACGTCTGCTATCCACTCCTTCTCGCTGCGCCGGTCTTCCTTCTCTTTCGTCCACTTTTGAAGCAACGTCTTGCATTTAGCGGCACTCTCTCGCAGCTGTGCGTCCAGCGACGCGATCGCCTCATGCTGCTGCCTTGCCCACACCTTCATCTGAGGTAGCTTCTCGCGGGCCACATCGACACGAGCCTGCATGCGGTCCAGGCGCGTGTCGCACTCAGCTTGAAAGGATTGACACATCTCTTCCATCGTAGCAACGGCGGTCTCCATGAGCGTGAGTGGAGGGTCGTCCCCATCGCGTGGAGACTCCTCCACTTCATGTCCTTGAGATGCTTCTTGTATTAGCGCCATGGACTTGACCGCAATCGCGCTCGCGTTGTTGGACTCATCTCCGTCGTCCATGAATCGCGCGGCGCAATTGAAGTGTCGCTTCACTAGCGCATAATCGGTGTATCATTCCGACACGATCTGGTCAAATCAAGTTTTTTGCCAAAAATTCCTCTAATATCCTTCAACAGCACTGGAGAAAATGTATTCATGTAAGCTATCAAAGTTTAGAGTGACACATTTTTCCAGTCAAATTTTAATCAAAATTTGTATCAGAAACACTTTTTCTTGGATCCACGAAATTGACACCCTCGGAGTTTCTCCAATTCACGTGGCCTAATATTTTCATTGATTTCGCTCAAATTAAAATATATTCTTTCGGCCAGGGTTGGGTGACTGTCCGAAGGGTCATGGGCTGCTACATCTAAACACAACAACACCTTGACGTGCATGACGATGACAGCGCAAAATCTTCGCATCCGAGAGGGTGTAATCTAAGACAGCGAACTCCATCCGCCACTGAGGGTTCATGCGCCAGCAGTACGAAGAGAAGAAGCGCAAATTGGAACCAGAAAATAAACGTTTGACGCTCGAAACAGCCGCCGGTGCCGCCCAAAGAATTGTCCCTTGCCGCGTCGAATCCAACGTCGAATATGCACATGACGGTAGAATGGTACGTGTACCTGTATCTTGTGTGATAAAAGTGCATGGTTGCTTTCAGAATGAACCAGTTCGGGCTGGCGCGGCCTTGCCATCGTCGGGAACGACCAGTGTTGCGTTGATCATGTCCATCGAGATGAAACATAATCTCCGCCCGAGGTTGCCTCTGCACAGTGCAGAAGGGGCTGCTCGATTGCGTCGAGTTGTGATCTTCTCAGCGGTCGTGTTGGTGGTGGATTGCTCTAAGAAGAATCGCGTTCGTCGACTGCATTTGTTGGTGAATGGCGTCGAAAAGGCCGTGTGGCCAAGAGTATCGACGACGTGCTGGAAAACAACCACACACAAGCTTGGGAAATTTTTGGTGGCTCTGCATACATCGTAAAACAATGCTAACCGCATATAACAATAACTAACACTTCTGTGACCATTTTAGATGCCTAAAGGCCAGCTACACTCTGCCGAAGACCGTGGATCGATCTTGGCGTTTCAGAAGGCCGGGTGGTCCCTTCGCTAGATTGCCAAAGAGTTGGGCATCTCTATGGCACCGCCTTGCGAGGTGGAAGAAACAACAAATTCAGCGTGCGTGACCATAGACGCCTTCTCTGTTCGGCGTCCCAAGGCGATTCAAGTGCCGCGCGGCAACTGCATAATCTCGAACTGAACGTATCGGCACGAACTGTCCGTCGAATTTTGACAAAAACCTCTTTCTCAAGTACAAGAAACACAAGGCCGCCCCACGACTCACTGCAACTCACAAGCATGCAAGGCTCGAGTAGGCAAAGAACCACATTGACCTTGAATTGGGGTGGAACCAAATCGTCTTTTCGGACGAGAAAAAGATCAATCTGGACGGTCCAGATGGACTCCAGTATTATTGACTTGATATACGTAGGGAGGAGTAAGCGTGTATGAGCCGCCAAAATGGTGGAGGAAGTGTCATGATTTGGACCGGCATTTCAAGTCAAGGAAAGACTCAGACTACTGTGCTGGAGGGCCGGCATGATTCCTTTGCGTATTGCGACACAATCTCCAACTACCTCATGTCCTTCGTGCACGAATTCCATCCGGATGGATTCGTTTTTCAACAAGACAATGCCAGCATACACACCAGCCGCGAGACCAAGGCCTTCTTGGCTGACCTCGGTGTCCCTTTGTTGCCCTGGCCTGCCCTCTCACCAGACCATAGAAAACGATTGGGGAGTTTTGGTCCGTAAAGTGTATGCGGATGAGCAGTAATATCGAGCGTGTTCAAGATCTAAAATACGAAAATTTACGGCAGTGGGCG
>NW_008580171.1:148995-160285 GCF_000520115.1 Aphanomyces invadans
TGCAAACTTCCCCAGTTTTCAGACTTGTTTTCGAGCCAAGTCTGGAATCTTCGGAATTCGAATCGAAGTTCTAGTCTGAAAAGTGAAGATTCCGGACTTGCTAAACGTCCCTATTGCTGACTACACAGTAGAATTATCTCAGATTTTCCCTATTCGCAGTTGGGAAAAACGCGGACGATATTGATTTAACGTCATTAGTGCAAGGTTTAACAAGAGGTCCCATGACGTAGAACGATAAAACGTCGACACGTCAGCTTGGCGCTTTTGTAGTGTTTGCGTGCTTTGCATCATATCCTGTTACCTTACCCGAAGCGCCTTTACCTCTTACTTCAAGCTCCTAACCTTCATGGAAGTAAAACGTAGTTGGAAAATCCAAGGACTCCCACCTGAACCTAATGGGGCCTCTCGTGGAGGTTGTGCAAAAAAGTATGAAGGATCAATGTGCAATAAATTTGAAACATATATATTTTATCGAAATTGAGTAATCTGAAAGGATTGGCGAGTAGCTCTTGTTGTCCTCTTTATTTAGCACGTGCAATGGCAAATTGAGCATCCCTTTCAGAGATGTTATGGAAAAAGATACCTTGCGAAGCCTGCGACGCAGTTCCAACTTCATTTGATTGTCTTATGAAAGTGAATAAAGAAGTACTCCGGTTTTCAGTTTTACTCTTTGAATTTATATATATGCGAATATCTTTTTGTCGTCATCTACTCAAAAGCAGCCAATCCGACTGAGCCAATTTCATATCTCAGGTATTTTATTTTCTTGTTTCACAAAAATTGCTGAGTTGGGACATGACAATACTGTGAACCTCCCAAGAAGTTGCTACAATTGTTTGGCATGATGATCGCGACATGGCCGGCATGGCTGGCGCTGTCGCTTGTAAGCGGCCTGGTAGTGCCCCCGAGGGTATACCAATGCAAAGACAACCTGTGTGTCCAGGAGGCTATCGCGTTCACAGCAAACGGCACGTCGCTATCCATCTGCGAGCTCACGTGCGGGGATGGGAGTTTGTGGCCAAAGCCGACAAAGCACCAAGACGTCGGTCGGTCCGTGCAACCGATCTCGATCGCTTCCATCACCCACTCGGTTACCTTCCTCGACCATACAAACTACAACAGTGCTCTCGCTCCGGCAATGCAAGCCGTCTTCCATGACGTTCTCGAGACCAAAGCCAACGAATGCACGACGCCTGACACCGTGCCAGAATTCTTCCCCGTCTCGATCTCGGCAACTATCACAACGGCCGACGAGGTACGCAGCCCCATACACTTCTGTTTCCTGTGCTCATGCGTCCATACAGCGCCTCCGCGTGGATACGAATGAATCGTACACGTTGCAGGTCAACATGACGGTGTCCCCGCATGTGTCGATCACGGCAACGACTGTGTACGGCTACCGGCACGCATTGACGACGCTCAGTCAGCTCATGGAGTACGACGAGTTGTCGCATACGATGCAGATCGTCGAGACGGCGTCCATCCGCGACGCTCCGGCGTTCCCCCATCGTGGGATTACGCTGGACACGAGCCGCAACTTTTACTCGATTGGCGCGATCAAGCGCGTGCTGGACGGGATGGGGATGAACAAGTTGAACACGTTTCACTGGCATGTCACTGACACCAACAGCTTCCCCATTGAAATCATCGGTACATACCCTGCGATACGCAGGACTCGGGCGTCGTTTTCAGAGCCAAAGTGTAGGCGAGCCTAGACTCACGGCGTATGGAGCGTACAGCGCCAGGCAGGTCTACACCCAGGCCGACATTCGCGAGCTCGTGCAGTATGGTACGCGTTCTCTCTCGTTGGGGAGCTCACTGAGGCGGACATAGCAAAAGTGCGCGGAATTCGAGTGATTCCCGAGCTCGATGCCCCGGCGCACGTCGGGGCAGGGTGGCAATGGGGCCCGGATGCTGGCTTGGGCGACCTTGTCGTATGCTTTGACCACTTGCCTTGGCAAGCGGCGTGCGTGCAGCCACCGTGTGGCCAACTGAACCCGATGAACCCGGAGGTTTACTCCATTCTAGACACGTAAGGACGCCCCCACCTGCTTTGGCACACGACGTGGTGTAGGGTTTACGCCGAGTTTGCGACGCTGTTTGATGCGGATGTGCTCCACATGGGCGGCGACGAAGTGCATGTGGGGTGCTGGAACATGACGGACGCCATCACGCAAGGCATGCCATCGCGAGAATCCACCGATTTTGTCAACGTGTGGGGGCAGTTCCAAGTGAAAGCGGCGCAATTGGCGATGGCCCACGCGACGAACCGCAAGATCATGCTCTGGACGAGCGATCTGACCCACACGAGCGTCATCCAGCGATATCTACCTCCCGGTCAGTACGTAATTCAAAACTGGGACGCCACCACGACCAACTCGACGGCGACCATTGCCGCACTTGGATACCACGTCGTGCTGTCCAACTACGACAAGTGGTACCTCGATTGTGGACACGGCAACTGGCTCACCAACGGCACGAGCTGGTGCGATCCGCTCAAGTCGTGGCAAGTTCTTTACGACGTTGACATGCATGCCGATCTCCCCCCGGAACTGCACCAGTTTGTGCTTGGCGGCGAAGGTAGGCACTTGTTCGGAGTGTCTTGCATGGCTTTGTTTTCTCGATCCAACGACCTGCCTCTAGCCGCGCTCTGGTCTGAGCTCGCCGACGAACACTCGGCTGAAGTCAAGTTGTGGCCTCGATCCGCTGCATCCGCCGAACGGCTTTGGACAAACCCATCCACGTCGTGGAAGGAAGCGTACGGTCGCCTGCAGCGCCAGCGCAATCGTATGATGCAAGCTGGTCTCCATGCCGACGCCATGCAACCGCAGTGGTGCCAAGACCATCCGTCTCGATGCACGTTGCTCTAACGCAACAAAGTCATACGAAATGCACTTTCATGTTTCGCACACACACACTGCTCTGGTCGCACGTGGCTCGAACGGGGATTCAAATTCGTTGGACATGCAGCTGCTTTGGTGAGCAACTCACAACTCAAAGAAGCACCGGAATGCCCCGCCATTTGCCGTCGCGTTGAATCTGCATGTCGCTCTCGTCCATGGCACCAAACCGAGTGGACAGTCGTTCGACATTGCTCAGCAACTCGTGTGCGTTGAATCGGTCGGGCCATCGTGCACGTTGCTCGAACCGTGTGCACAAATTCGTGCTCGTTGCTCCGCAACTCTTGGTGTCCCTCCGATGCACGAACGTAGTCTCTCCATTGCTGCCTCTTATAAATACGATATGCAGAGCAACCGTCATGTGAGCACCAAGACAACACTCATGTTGTCCCGCGCGCGCTTGACTTTGCAGAGGTCGACAAGAGTCTGGCAAATGATGTCGACGGCCCACCCCATGGCGAGCCCCGTGCTAACGTAGCGGGCGATTTCTTGGTCCTGCAGGACGTCCGAAATGCCGTCGCTCATGAGCACAAAGTACCCACGGCTGGCACATTCGTCGTCGGTCCGCGCCGGCTCGACCGTGATGGTCGTGATGGCCGGTTTGGCAATGACAAAGTCCTTGTCGTCGTGCTGGCCAAACGCGCGAGTCACTTTGCTCACGCCGGACACGCGATGGTTGAGAATCATCCCGTGCTTGGCCTTGATGCGACTCACTTCGGTCGCGTTCCGGACGTGGTGGTCCTGGGTGATTCGAGCCACAACGCCGTCGGCGGTCACGTACAAGCAGTGCGAGTCGCCGCAGTTGGCCACCGTGATGTGGTTGCTCCCGTTCGCGACCAGTACGACCGCCGTCGACCCGCATTGATCTGCCGCGTCGAGCGATTCGAGGGCCGTATCGATAGACTCGAACGTGTCGCTGACGACGGATTCCATCGACAAACCAGGCATGGCCAACCGCCGCTGGATGAGCTCGACATGAAAGTGCTGTGCCAAGTACGTCGATACGACGTGGCTGCCATGGCCGTCGTAGATTGCGTAGAGCTGCACGTCCGCGGGAAGATGGGCCTGAATCACACATGTGTCTTCCATCCGACATTTGAACGACTTGTTCTGGACGGCCAACGCGGCAACCTGGCGGAAAGGGCTCGTGGGACCTGGCAAGCGAATACAAGTCGACATGGCCACGACGTCAGGCGCGTCAACGAAGTCAATATCGTCCAAGAGCGGGTCGGACGGTGCGAGGAGGCAGTAGAGTCGTGCTGCAGCCGCATGGGCGTTGCTGCGGCTGCGAGGAGCGGCCTTGGCAGAGGCGACCGCCGTCGCAAACAACTCGGTCGACGACGAGCTACCGGGGACAATTTGAGGCTGTGTGACCATGGGTGCCTTCACAGCGGTGTCCTTGCCTTGGCAGAGGCCCATAGCCCGAGGATGCACTTTCGTCTATCGAAGCCCCGTGTCGTTGCCCAGCGAGGAGTTCACTGGATTCATTTCCCACTGAGTTGGGTGGAACGTCCAGATACTCCTCCTTATCTTGATATTTGTATGTGTTTTTTCGTTTTTCTTGAAACGTTCGTGACAAGGCACAAATCCATCCACGCGGCGCTCGATCGCGCTCTTCCGCCACACGTTGCACGCTGCGTGCGAGTCGGATCGACTTGGTCGCGACATCCTGGCCTTGCAGCCAAGCCTCGGTGGTGTGCCGATCGACAACACGTGGAGGGACCATGGCCTGGCTACCGAGACTACTACCTCCCATCCTGGCCTTGCCATCCTGTCACCGTCTTGCCTCGTTCGGATCTGTGTGTCGGGGTTTGACAGTGCCCACGCGACAGTCCCGCCGACGACGTTGAGCCCAGCAAATCGTTTGCTCTCGTTCACCTGGATTCAAGGGTCAACGAGGTTCTCGGGTTGGGTGGCAGCCACTACATTCAAACTACAGCAGGTCGCTTCCTTGGGATGTGCCGCTTCAGTCTTCGTCGAGGCATTACAAGTCGGCGGGCTCAATCGGCCGCAGCGCCTGGTCCAGCTTGGCCAAAGTCTCTACTAACTTGTCGGCAAACGCGGCGTTGTCGCACTCGACGCGCTCTTCTCTCGGGGCAAAGTAGTGGACCACAGCCTTGACCCCGCTCGGCGTTTCGATTGTGATCGCATTCGTGCCGTGGTCGAGATCGACGGCGCCGTATTGGTCCTTCAACACCCGATAGACCAAGATCAAATGCAGCGCCTCGACGTCCCCTTCGTCCGCGAGGTTTTCAATTGCTTGGGTCATGACGTCTTCCTCGGCCTTGATGGCTTGAGGAATATGGTCCGATTCGTCCTTGAGAGGTGGGGTGACGGCCTCCGGTTTGATCGAATGGTCGTGGCGGCACGCCGCCGTCGGGTGCATGCTGATCTACACAAATCCATCAGCACGCTGCGCCAAAAGCAGCCATTCCAATACAACAAGCTCTCCCCCACTCCATCGACCGCATGGCCCATCCAGATATTCATGCGCCCACACAAATTGCACAAGCCAGAGACAACCATGCGCCGTGACGCGCCAGGCATCGTGTGCGCACCTTAAAACTAGCCGGACTCGCTTGAGCATGCATGGTGAGGGCCACGATCGAATCGGCAATCATGTCAGCGCTCGGGTCAGCCGTCCACTCAATCACAACCTTGTCGGGAGGGCAGTGGGTAACCATGACCCGCTTCCCGACGATGATCGTGTCGTGGGTGCTCGTCAAGTCGGCATACATCTGCCGGACGAGCACAACGAGCACGTCGAACGGCTGATGGACGAATGGCACTACCGAAAACGTATTTTTCAATCCCACGATAATGACAAGAGCATCACCATGTTGTTTCTGTACAATGCTGCCCACGAGCAGGTTGGTCGTGTACTCGCTCAAGTCGTCGGGGTGCATCACGTGCGTGTGGAAGTCATGTTCGACGAGGAGCCCGCTCACTTTTTTCTTCTCTGTCGAGCGGAGCTTGGCATGGCCTGCTAGGTCGGTCGCCATCCTACCCGAGGGGTTGACCACACTGCTTGACATATATGGACCGACGCACCGCCCAATGGCCTTGGCGACCTTTTCCCCTCGAAACTCGAGCACAACGTCGACCGTGTTGGCCGGCGTGTAGATTTGTGGCTGGTACACCTTTGGGTTGTGGAATTTCTTGTGGAGCGCGGCTTTTAAACGCATCATTTCTGTTTTTTCGCCATGGACGAGGACAATGTGCGGCGGGGCCACCTGCACCACGGCCAAGTGAATCCAAGCCATCGAGAAAGCCAAACAAGCATGCATGCAGCACTCATTCGCATGGCCCGCGTGAGAGCATGCCAGGGGGCATCGTTCAACCGCACAAATCCACTCCACTCGAGGGATATGGACCCACCTTTTCAATAAAACCCGACGTCCCGACAAAGTCGGCATGGGCTGAAAAACTGATGTACTCGACCGAGCAATTCATCGGCAGGAGCCGCCCGTCCATCGAGGTAATTTCGGTGGGAAGGGACAGGATCTTCTTGGCCAGCGTGCCTTCGACGACGTACCCTAGCCATAGGTACCATGAGCGCTTTCATCCTCTCCTGGCCATGCATCCTGGCTCGCTTCACAGAGCAGGACGGAACCTAGCTGCAGGACAACCACACAACACGATCCAGATCGTTACCTGGAATGAGGCACTCGTTCTTTTTGTCCGAACACCACCGCTCAAACAATTGCCGCGACACCCCGCTCTGGAGCATCCCGGGCGACGCCATCACAACGCTCGGACCCGTGTCGTCAAAGTCTTTGAGGCTCTTCAGATTCGAAATAAACTCAAACTGGAACGGGTTCGAAATTGCAATCTGCTTTCGAATGCGCTCGTTCATCATGTTGATGTATGTCTGGTACACACGCAGCGCCTTGGCCGCCAACTTGGACGCAAAGTAGATCGGAACGTTTTGCAGATCCGGGTGCGCCTTCCAGTGCTCGTCCAAAATCAAGAGCAGTTCCTGCGTCCGGCCCAGCGCAAACACAGGAATCAGGCACCGCCCTCCCCGCCGCACGACAGACTCGACCTGGCCCGTGAATCGCCCTTCTCGCTCGACGACGCTCTGGTGGACTTGTACGCCGTACGTCGATTCGACAATTAGCACATCGGGGCTCACGCCGGGAATCTCGGCCGCTACATGGCACGGATGAGCGACGTTGCACCGCGATCATGGCAGCAGGAAAGATACATAAATGTCAAACCCAGCGCGTTGTGCAAGACTCGGGGAATAAGAGGTACCCATGAGGTGGCGATCGTTCTCGAGGGAGTAGTCGCCCGTGTACAGGACCTTGACACCACCGATCTCAATCAGGAACATGCACGCGCCAAGCACATGGCCGGCATTGTATGGCGTGAACTTGATCCCGTTGATCATCTTCTCCTGGTGGAAGTCGATGATTTCGACCTTGGCGACACATCGTTCAAGGTCTTTGTCGTCGTAGATCTGGTCCTCGACGCTGATGTTGGACACTCGGAGAAAATCCCGAAGCATCATTTGCATCACGGCTTTCGTCGGGTGCGTCATGAAGATACGCCCTTTGAACCCAGTCTTTTCCGTGAAGTGCGGCAGCCCCGCGACGTGATCGATGTGGAAGTGCGTGATCAGGAGCAAGTCGATCTCTTCCGCTTCCACAGAGTCGAAATACGGCAGCGAACCATGCCCAGAATACCCCTAATGCAAATATGTTTGAGCTCAGCCCAAGGACGTGGACAAACGCACCGGGTGCACACCACAGTCCAGCATGATCGTCTTGCCCTGAAACTTGAGGATGATGCACGAACGACCGACTTCATTGCCTGCTCCCAGTGGCATGATACGCATGACATGGCGCTCGTCTCCAGCGTCCTCTTCTCCCTTGCGCTTGGTCGCCATCGCCCGGAACTCAACCCCCGCACACCTGTTAAAACCCATATCGATTGCTAGAGTTTTATCCGTACATTTCGCCAGTGGCGGAAAAACCTGTATCAAGACATTTTTTCAAGATATTATGTCTTACAAGTTGCTCGTAAAAACCGTGGCGGCATACGCCCCCCCCTTTCGAGGAAACCTCGACGTCCTAGAAACCAATCTCGATGCCCAGCGCCAAGCAAGTGCTGCTCGTCGTGTTCTTCTGTGCGTGGGGGGCGAGCGTGGTGGAAGCGATCTTTGGGAACATCCCGTTTGGCATGTTTTGGAAGGGGCGAATTTATGGCCGCATCTCGTGCGAGCCCACCCCGTTGGCCTGTCCAGGCGGGGGTCACGTATTTCAGCTGGAACGGTTGGGGTGCGAGTACCCCCCCTGTCCGCCGACCCTTCCCCCCCCAACGACGCCAAGCCCTGTCATGACTTCGGCGCGTGTCCGCATCGTGCGGGCTTTTGTGTACACAGGCCGCCTCCTTCCCCGACGCCGCCCTTCCAGGAAGCACCGAGCGGACATCTCGCCACATCCGACAGACGAGGTGTACCGCGACGATGAAGGATTCGCCGCATGACGATCGCCGCGACGCGTTCCGCACCGTGTTGGGATTGGTCGTGAGATCATCCAGGGCCACCGCACGCAAGTCGAAGTGTCCCATCGAACTAATGGAGGCTAAAGTCGTACAAGGATGTAGCAAGCATCGAGTGAGTCGATATGGGGCCATGGCGCCACGAGAAAGGCCCGACCAGTCTGCCAGGAACAGAAATTTCCCATCACAATCATCCACGTTGTTAGTGGCCATGAACCATATACCTGGGAGCCACTCCATGGCAACGGCCACCACGCACGCATCCACTCGCACCACTGGCGCACCAGTGTACTGCGATCAACCCCCCCCTTCGGTCGAAGAGGAGTTTTTGTAGCTGGCACAACGAGGTGCGCGGCGTGCTCGCTTCAGTCGCGATCGTCGCAGTTGTCGTGCGTCTCTGTGGGGAAAGGTCTCGCCCTGCGACAAGGACGTGTACCCATGAGTCAACTTTTTTCTCAGACGGCAAGTTCAAGTGCCCGGGGCATCTTCGAAGTTCGCACGTCGCCTTGGCCGCCGGATTCGCTTGCCGAGCGCTGCGTTCGACGGCACGGGGCCATGCCAACGGCGCTGGGATGGGTGTGGCCATCGGCGACAATGGGAATGTCGGCGCGCTTCATAAAAAGGGCCCGGTGACAGAGAGGCCACACACACAACCTTGCCCTCTATCACCGCAGACTGGTACGCGACATAACGCGCTTGCTCCTTGGTCGGCTATGGCGCAATGCAGTGCGGGTAACTCTTGCGCGAACCCATCGGTTCCTTCTGACCAACGATCGGATTCCAATGCTTCTTCGCCATGCGCCTCTCATCTTGAGAGCGTGCTGTGGGCCAATGGTCGGCCCGTGCCACTCTGTGCCAACTGGAATACAGTGCGAGAGCCACGGACCCGAAGACCACCATCGCCATTCTTCAAGTCGCCACTTCCGCCTTACACTGTCATGGCACCGTCGACTCCAGTAGCGTCCGAAAGCCCCCGGTGCCTCTTCAACGACTGCACACACCCCGCCGCCTTGCCGTCCCTCAAATGCGCGTTCCACAAAGGCCGCGGCAAGTGCAAACGCCCCGACTGCCACAACCAAGTGTACGCGAGGCAGTTGTGCGTGCGCCACGGCGGCAAGAAGATCTGCATCGAGCCGCACTGCACGGCGCACGCCCGCGGCAACGCGTACTGCCTCAAGCACGGCGGCGTCGCCAAGCGGCGGACGTGCGAGGTCGACGGGTGCGTCAAGCTCGCCCACGCGAATCACAAGTGCGTCGCGCACGGAGGCGGTCGGTACTGCAAGTCGCCGGGGTGTACATTTCACGCGCGGTTCGCGGGGCTGTGTCTCCAATGCAACTCGGACCTGGCGCCGCTCGACCGTCGAAGCGCGCTCTTGTTGCCGCTGGACGACATCGACTTCTCCATCCTGCAGGTGCTGGCGGTGGAACTCACAGCAATTCAAGGCCACGTGCCAGTGGTCAAGGCATGGAAGCGTGATGACCAGGTCCGTAATATAGTTCAAACATGACGTGGTCGTGCCCACCGTGAATGGCCCTGGACAAACAAAAGCACGCCCGGCAGGTGGTCACCCGCGCGGGGCAGTAGCATCTTGTTGTCAAAGGGTGTGTGGTGTTTGCGAGTGGAGGATTGCATAACGTGGGATGGGCTCTGCACCGCGATGGGGCTCATGCGCCAGTCCAGGATCCCACGTCGTTCTCGCGCGATGGATTCCTCGACCCAAGTGGATTGCGCGATATTCCCACGCCTATCGTCGGTGGCTGGCTCCATTGCTGGACATATCTGCCTGCATGGGACGCGCCGGTACGGTGCGCATTGCCGTCGTGCGCCGTTCCGGTCGCGACTGCGCGCATCCCCTGTCGTGCGAGTCCGCCGCGGTTCGAATTTTACGACCGAGATGGTGGCATGCAGACGCACCCGACGACATGTTGTCCGAAGGAGGACCGAACGCATGGCGACAGTGGACCGTTGTGGCGAGCGCCCCCCGATGAATGCACTGGCGTGCCAAGTGCCAACCCAACGGCACTGTCTTGCAACGTGGCGAGGTCCGCGCATCGAGTCTAGAGCGTCCTCTATCGTCGGTAGATGCATTCGATGGAGCCGCGGACGGGGGACGGGCGAGTTATCGGATAGCATGCGCGCAGCACGCCAGAATCTTGGTCAGAGCCTTTACACGAACTGTGCGCCCGTCGTCCACGGCGGACGAGCAGCGACAGCCACACGATCGATTCCCCCATCGCGTGGGGTCGACCGTCGGGCAGTTTGAATCGGAAGACTATCGATCGAAGACGTGGAATGCGTGGAACGAGGTTCGATCGAGACGACAGCGATGATGTCCACCGTGAAGGCATGCGATTCTCAACTTTCTACGATGGCGATCCCACCGCTTACGCACTGGAGGCGGTCGAGAGTGGCATCTCGTTCAGCCGAGGGAGGCCGCCGCCGCCGCCCACCACAACACGGACGAGAGGTTTCCATCTACCCTGGCTGGCCGACGCATCCAGCAAGCAACTGCGCGGCACACTCCATCGGGGAAAGTTGAATCTCGAGATTCCGTCGGCACCCATTTGTCACTGATCGGCGAAATTCGCCCGAGCAAATATGTCCTGCTACATAGTACTCGCAACCAACAAAGCTACCCTGAGCCGTGTGGTCAGACGACGTGCTTCGCAACGTCCCACCGCTCCAACTTCAAACGACTCCCGAGCACTTCTCAATTTGCCCACACACACACACATCATGTCCCCAACAACTCCCTTCGCCACCCCCCAGGGCCCCCGGTGCCTCTTCAACGACTGCACACACCCCGCCACGTTGCCGTCCCTCAAGTGCGCGTTCCACAAAGGCCGCGGCAAGTGCAAACGCCCCGACTGCCACAACCAAGTGT
>NW_008580171.1:162361-163312 GCF_000520115.1 Aphanomyces invadans
TCCATCCTGCAGGTGCTGGCGGTGGAACTCACAGAAAAGAGAGGCCATATCGAGGGCTGCTGCAGGCACCCCTGTCAGGGCGACCATCCGCCGCCTGCCGTGTCTGAAGCAGATGCCCACGTATTTTAGAAGGACGTCGACGTTCCTGTGTAGAGATAGTATGGAAAATGCAAAATGCCCCTGTGACATCGGCTTGTTCGCACACTACGTCCACGCAGGGTGGCGGCGCGTACCAATTTTCACGACAGTCGCGCCGAGTCTGGGTTTTATACATGGGAGGCTTGCGAAAGTGGGGACCACAACGGTGACTCGAATCCCTCGTCTGATGTGGAGGGGATAGCGACGAGCGGCCGTCCCCCCATTCCCCCCAGTCCCATAAAGGAAACGAGACATCTGGTTGTCAAGACGTCCCCAACACACTGGTTTCGTCGGCAGTGCCCATTGCGTCACAAGGGCGCTCTCGTTGGCTCAACAAGTTACGTGCCTGCGAGGGCTTCGATCGAGTGCGTATGTGGCGCACGCCACAAACGAGCCGATGTCTTCTCCATCTGCAGCAAAGGTCGAATCGTCCAACCTTCACTGTACATATTGGATGACATCGCGTGTGCCGAGGGGCGATGGCTAGTTGGCATTGACCATCTTCAAAATCAAACCACCCAAACCCCGCTCGGTGCACGTCGCGGCGAATGTTGTGGTGGTTGCCTCCAGCAACCCCCCCCTCCCCCTCCGTCTTTAGCCCCTGCTACCAGATCAATGCTACTCTATCCTGCTTCACAGGGTCGCCTTCCCCCATCAAGGGCCCGTGCTCCCCTCTTCATCTTTTTTGGCGAATGTGTTACGGTGGCGCCATTAACTCACACGGCGGAATGTACTTGGTCGTACCAGGCCACCAATCGCAAAGATGGCTCGGCGCACTCATTTCCACAGATCCACGATAACTGCAGGCTGCGT
>NW_008580171.1:167514-185802 GCF_000520115.1 Aphanomyces invadans
TACTGCCTCAAGCACGGCGGCGTCGCCAAGCGGCGGACGTGCGAGGTCGACGGGTGCGTCAAGCTCGCCCACGCGAATCACAAGTGCGTCGCGCACGGAGGCGGTCGGTACTGCAAGTCGCCGGGGTGTACATTTCACGCGCGGTTCGCGGGGCTGTGTCTCCAATGCAACTCGGACCTGGCGCCGCTCGACGTCAGCTACTACGTATTCCATCCCCTCGACGACGTCGACATGTCGATCTTGCAAATGCTTGCGGTGGATGGCCCGACGCCGTGGGGGAGCGACCGAAGAGGAGAAAACTCCGTGTGTACAATTTGATAACACAATCGATTTTGCTGTGCCTGACAAGTCCGTCGACAGCTCGACGAGGTGCTGGACATTGTACTGTATCGTGGTGTCTGGCCCCTCCGCGCGCTTCGTCCGCCGCAACAAGCGCCGCAGCAAACAGAATTTTCACAGAGACACGCGGGCCGGCTCGGCTTGGCCAGATGGTTGTAGCGACCGGCAAGTCGACCACGTCCATCCATTTCAACAACCGAGTTATCAGGCTGAAACAAGCGCGATCGCCCCCCCCCCGACACCATGGCCACACACACAACACGCACGTCACAAACTCATGCAGTTATGTTGTACCGGTTCCCGTGCCACCATCGAACTCGGGGTAGGATGGATGGAGGACGTGCTGGTCGTGCGTACGTATTGCGTGGGTTGGTCGAACTAGATGCCACCGCGTTCGCTGCTTGCGTTCAATATCTTGCGATGGACGAAAGAATGTTCTGATCGCCAGCCGCGGCGGCGTCGCGATTTCGACGCTCGGTCGCAGGACGAATCACCACGAGAATTTGATCCAGTGACCGGTTGGTCGCGGCGGACGTCGCACTTTTTTGTCCACATGAGACGCGGCACGATGCGCCGTCCGTGTCGCAAGTCGTTGGGGCGTCGGCGGCCGGCTCGACGCGCTGGACGGCTTCGATCTTTTGATGAATGGCCACCACGCGCGCATCGAGTGCGTCGGTGCCTCCAACGTCTCGCAGCATGCCGCGTACGCCAACCATGACGAACGTGGCGATGCGTACACACCGCCAATTCTTTGTCGCACCAACCACCCATACGCACTGGGTATTTCGGCAAGGCGGCTGCCTCACGGCTGCGCTCGCAAGCGGTGTGCTCAGTGCAGCGTTCAGCTGTACTGTAGGTCGTGGGCGGTACATGCTCGGCACGATTTGGCATGGAGGGAGGGCGTCGTGTAGCCAGCGATCTCGTTGTATCCTCGAGAACATGGCCGGAACCTTGGTGTCGACCACCGCGACAACGGGGCAGCGGCATCCGTGGTAGATCGTTGGCAAGCGCCGAGATCAGATGACTACTGGAGGTGGTTGGGCTCTCCCCCCGCTGCCCTTTGTCCCCATGCGAACCCATCTTTGTCGCGGGTGCGACTGGTGGCCTACCACAGTCCGACGTGAAGCTCAATTGTTCTCAACTTTCACCACCGTGCTCGTAGCATTACACACAATTGGTGCCGCAGCGCGGCGTCGAGGGCTCCCCCTCGCCCGGCCTGCGCTGCCTCCATGGCTGCTGACGCCTCTAGTTCTTCCAGCAACTCGTTGGCGGCGAGGGCCGCCCGTCGGCGACCCACGCGCGGCGCCATCGCACGTGCCCACTCCATGACATTACGGTAGTGTAGCCACCGACGCTGACCGGCAACATCCACCACATATGTATCCGAGTTGCCGCCACAAAAGTGTCCAGACTGGCGAAAGCGAGCTCCAACCCGAGTCAGCGGCCACACATTGCGGCATTTTCACATTTTCCACATCGACCTCGCACACCGTCATGGCGCCGTCGACTCCAGAAGCGTCCGAAAGCCTTGTGTGCCTCTTCAACGACTGCACACACCCCGCCACGTTGCCGTCCCTCAAGTGCGCGTTCCACAAAGGCCGCGGCAAGTGCAAACGCCCCGACTGCCACAACCAAGTGTACGCGAGGCAGTTGTGCGTGCGCCACGGCGGCAAGAAGATCTGCATCGAGCCGCACTGCACGGCGCACGCCCGCGGCAACGCGTACTGCCTCAAGCACGGCGGCGTCGCCAAGCGGCGGACGTGCGAGGTCGACGGGTGCGTCAAGCTCGCCCACGCGAATCACAAGTGCGTCGCGCACGGAGGCGGTCGGTACTGCAAGTCGCCGGGGTGTACATTTCACGCGCGGTTCGCGGGGCTGTGTCTCCAATGCAACTCGGACCTGGCGCCGCTCGACCTCAAAAGCCACGTCCTCCTGCCGCTGGACGACGTCGACATGTCGATCTTGCAAGTCATTGCCAAGGAATTCCTCGTGGAATCACACCCCACCAACCAAACCCTGCCGCCGGTCTCGCCATGGGAAGTGGGCCGAAGCAGTTTGGTAGCCGCATGAGGCCGAGGACAATTGCGACCGTATTGTAACCTAGACAAGCGTCGATTCACACATCGCAGCGCCCACACCAGTGTGCAGACAACGCCAATGCTGGTGCGCAAGCAAAGTCGCTGGGACCCCGACCGACCCTCCCCACTGAGCCTAGCTGTTCTCGTAATTCAGTCCTGTCGTTCGAAATGTTTAGCCAGGAAGTAGCAGGCGGAGCCATGTGCCTTGCTCCTCCCACAAATTCCCGCTGCAGTGTGCACCGTATCCGATGGGAGCGAGGCGCTCGATGACGCCACGACTGCGATCCCATCTGTCGATGTGAGATAAAGATCGATCCGTACAAGCCCTCTCTCGATGTGGACACGGGTTGCGGGCGTGTGTGGCAGCCATCTTGGACCGAGATCGCTGCGACCTCTATGCAACGACTGGCCCCATCGTCCAGCGAAAGAGTATATCGATTTGAAGCCTGGGGGTGGCATCCATGGAGGTGGAGCGGCGCGCCCACCCACCCCCCTCCATCATCGCGTGTTTCTGTGGTCGACCTCGCGTGAAAGCGACATATCTACTGACCACCAGGCGCAGTCGACCAGCACCCCCACCCATGGCTCTGTCGAGACCAATGAGATCGTCGCCATGCACGTGCCCATGGCCCCCACGTTTCTGGCACGGCCTCTGTCCTGCCGCCAATGTCCCGACTTGCGGTGGATCCATTGTCTCCTCACGGCCCGAGCATCATCGGGACTGCCTTTTGACCCACCTCCACTGCGATCCAAGGCTTCATTGTTGCGTGTTGGACTGTCGGACGCTCTGCAGACGTTGAACCAGCATAGGTTTGGCAGGCACACACCGTGCTTGCCACGGACCACCATCACTCGAGCGGGAATGCGGACGTCGAGCAGTGGAGACGTTGTGCACGGATCGACAGGTTGGATCGCCCTGCTGGAGTTGCGGAGGGATACATCCATGCACGTGAATATAGCGTCAAGAGCGCGCTCCACATATACGTACAACTCAAAGTTTCGACGTTTGCCACCAACGCGTTGCTGCGATGGCGATGCGGTTCCGAGAAGCAATGTGTGTCCCCTTGGGGGTCGCTCCCCCTCGTCCACAAGTGCCCAGCCGCCTTGCCCCCCTCCACCCTTTGATCCCGTCGAGCACATGTTAATTCACGACGGGGGATGTATGTCACATGGCACGAAGGATCGAACCAAGCTCCCGTCAGTCTGCCAACCCATCGCGCCAGTCGAGTGAGGTGCTGGCGACACAAGGGGGAGGACGGAGGAAGGGGGGGCGCGCGCGAATGCTGCGGCGCTGGCCGATGTTGACGTGACTGGGCTGTCACATGCAAACCAATTAGAAATCTCATTGGGGCCAAAGGCGCGGCAGCGCCGTAGAAATACGCACGGCACTGGCTCAAACTGATATGGACGACGGTTGCTGGCAGCCATCCATTCCCTCACAAGAATATCGACACAACCACTCCAAGAGATGCGATCGAGGATTGGCGTCGATACCAAAAGATGGAGTGGGAGAGGCCATAACCCGTCGACGCTCGCCCAGTGCATGGGACAGTTTGCTGCTGCGTCGCTAGTGTAGCCCTGCTGTTTCATCACGGCGCTTGTTCAGCCTCGGAAGCCCATGACCGAGACGACGGCGTGCTTGCTGTGACTGACCAGGGTACCATGTGGACGTCGATTGCTTCCAGGACAACCACATGATGGCCTGGAATGACGTGTTCTCGTCACAACGCTGGAAACGGCGGACGATTATGACGGTGTGTCCCGCGCACTGCGACTGTGAGTCCCGCGTTCTGCTCTTGCTCAACGAAATCGTAGCTGGAATGGCATGTACAGCCATGCTTGCGTGGGGCCTGGGATGTAGAACCAGCAAAGAGAATTGGTGGGAGCGCCTACAATCGTTCTCGACGTTGAAAACACGCAACTGAGGTGGACCTTGTCGCTGTTGCATCTCCACATTCGTCGGGAGCTGATGGAGATGGCGCGCCGTCCATCGTGGAAAGGGCCCCATCGTTGCTGCCACACAAATCCAAGCATTACCCCGCACACTTTCCATGAAGAGTTGGATTTTGTAAGGGCCAGATCCTTCGACCGTTTGCATGGACCTGCGGCCATGGTACATGAGTATACATCACTCAAAGCTTGACCGCGATGGCATCGCACCACCCGATGAAGCGGATCGTTGATAGCGGGACTCAGGGAAGACGGGACGACCGGCCTTCCATGTCGCGCGAACTAACGGGTCCTTCTCAAATCATACCAGCTTCAGCGCGCCCAGCTTGTAGGAGATACATCTAGTGCATGACCAGTCCTTTACTTTTGCTCGGTAAAACCAGTTCGTGTGGCTTCAACCAGTCCGACCCACACCTGGAGCTCGTCTGCGCTACGTCCCATGTGCGGATGAATTCCTACTCCGACCCATGTGACTTTGCCATGACGACACCCGAGCCAGCAATCTTGGTGAGCATTGAGGCAATTCGCTTCCAGGACGCTAGCGTCATTCCAAGTTGGCAGGCTCCAAGCTCGAAATGCTTGCTCCTCTGTGAAATCATATCCCATGGAAGTAAAGTGCACACGTACGCACAAAGAAAATCGCGGCAAAAGATGGAGGTTGCATATTCCAGCGCTGCCGTAGACAAAGGCTTGCATCCTCAAGGCCGGCGCCGAACGTCGCGGCCCCGCGCAACGGCGCGTGAGGTAGAATCACCCTCTGAAGAATGCATGTTTCAACGCAACAATTGTATCCTATCGAGAAGTCGGGTAAACGGATTGTACGTCTCCGGTTAAAGGTTGAAATCCGGATACCGTCCCAACGTACTGTACTCGTTGGAACAACAAATTCGGTTGCACTTCTCATGGCGCACCCGCAGCGCGGCACGAGCGCCTACGGGCTGGACAAGCAGTTGGCCGACAAGGCACTCGTAAAGTACGACAAGCAGTCCGAGATGGATGCGAAGGAGTGGATCGAGGCGCTGACACGGCATTCAGTCGGCGACGATTTTGGCCTTGGGCTAAAGTCTGGAGTCATCCTGTGCGACCTTGCCAACGCCCTCGATCCGTCGCTGAAGCTAAAACCTTCACCATCGGCCATGCCTTTCAAGCAAATGGAGAATATCTCGGCTTTCCTCCGCGCCTGTCGTACGTTCGGTGTTGCAGAGTTTGACCTGTTTGAAACAGTCGATCTCTTTGAGCTCAAGGACGTCGGCCTCGTCGTTCGCTGCCTCCACGCCCTCGGCCGGGCCGTGCAAAAACGGCCTGGCTACAACGGCCCCACCCTTGGAGTCAAGGAAGCAACCAAGAACACGCGGCAGTTTACCGAAGCGCAGATCGCCGAGGCCAGGCACGCCACGTCGCTGTTGAACATGGGGAGTATTGCAACGATGCAGCGGACGAGCGTCGATACGAGTGGAAGCGTCACATTCGGCGCCGACTCTGCTTCGACTGGTGTGCCCTCGGCCGCGCCGGTGGCCACGACTCCCTCGGACTCTACTTTGACGGTACCCAGTCTCTTCCGCCGGAGCTCGTCGGCGTTTACCGACCATGTGCCAACCCCTCCACCTCAACTATCCAGTCCTGCCGTCGTAGCCAAGCCTGTTTCGTCGACACCTGCGTGTTCTACCGTAGCAGCGGCATCCAAGACAACTGCCGCAACGCCGCCGGTGCAAGTTCGCGGCGGGGGATACGGCTTGGACGCAGAGATTGCTGCCGCCGCTGCTGCCAAATACGACTACGCTCTGGAGGCGTCGATTCAAACGTGGATTGAGGCCATTACGCACAAGTCGTTTGAAACCTCGTTTGGCGAGTCGCTTCGAGATGGCCAGGTGCTGTGCCTGCACCTGAACACTCTGCACGCGCTGTGCCAAGTGCCCGTCGTGCCCATCAAGATTGAGACATCGAAAATAGCGTTCAAGCTCATGCAAAATATCAAAAACTTCCTCGCGGCCGTCCGAGCACTCGGAGTCGCGGACGTTGACTGCTTCGAGACCGTCGACTTGTTTGAGCTGAAAGACCTGAGCGCAGTCCTGCGGTGCCTCCAGGCGCTGAGTCGCGTCATTGCCAAGAAATTCCCAGCCTACACGGGCCCCCTTCTCCCCGACCACTCCACTCGGCGACCGTCTGCGATGACTCCGCCAAAGCCCGCCGCCACCGAAGCTCAAAAGCCCAAAGACGAGGCCTCCGCGGCCAACAGCACGCGCCCGTCCTGGCAGCATACCGCGGCAGTGGCCGCTCCTGTGACAACTCCGCCCGAACCGACTCCAATCCAAACACCTGCGGAAACGACTCCGTCCATCCGCCCGCAGTGGCCCCCCGCGAAAACACCCGAGCCCCCTGTCCCCGCACCGACTCCAACAACAACGACCGTCCCGGTAGCCGCCCCCATCGCCGCCTTTCGAAGCAAGGGCCTTCCCACACGAACCAACTGGACGTAGTTGTGGTAGAATTTGTCAAAACATGCCTCTTGTTTATTCTCCGAGAGTTTGCACAATGCAGCGCACTTGAATCACGGTGCTTCGTGCTTGATACCAACAATGGATGCAGCAGCAGCAGAGATTGCCCGAGGTCTACGATCAGGATGCTCTGCATGTCGCTGTTGATACGAGATGAATTCTCTACCAGGGGCCATTTCCCGGTGGCGCTCCGTTGTCATTTCACTTGCTGAACCACGACTCTCTTGTCTTCTGGCGCGACCTGTAGAGCGTCTCGGCGGCCGGTCGCAAGCATGGTGAGTGCGAGGACGAGCGCGACGTGGAGATAAGCGAGCCCCAAGGCCGCATCCCCGACGGGTTTCGTGGTCTCCATGTGGGTCTGGGCAGCATTCGCCAGGTCAAAGCCCAGGCATGGCTTGACAGCCATCCCCGACTGCAATGAAACCCTGAAACCCCAAACTTATAGTACGCGCCATGGACTCCACACGAGCCACATCATAAACTGGACGAAACCCGTGTGAGGACCGCATGTCGAAGCGCAGATGGACCCCCCAACATGGCTTGGCCAAGGTATGCCATGGCAGCACGATGGACATCCCCCGCCACGGATGCCGACGTCGATGCATGCGGTCAAACCTGCCCCAGGCCACTCACGGCATAGCGTCGTTAACCGCCGTGTGAGGCTAGTTAGTTGCATGGCGTCGATTCAAATGGTACTGAACGGAGTCTACGATTGCGCCGACGACTGCTGCACCAGATCGTAGAACGAGCTCGTGGGGTCAGCGAGGAGCGTCGCGGGGGCGTCAAACTCTACGACCACCCCTCGATCGAGCACGAGGATCCGATCGCTGTCCATGATAGTGTCCAACCGATGGGCGATCGTGAGCGTCGTCGTGTGTTTGAAGGCAACGCGGAGGGTTTCCTGGAGCAGCGCCTCTGCTGCACCGTCGACGTGGGCTGTGGCTTCGTCTAGCACGACGACTTTGCTGTGCCGGAGCAGGGCCCGCCCAATGCAGACCAACTGGCGCTGGCCCACCGACAAGTTGGCACCGCTGTCTTCGATGTAGTCTTCGAGGGCCATGTGACCGAGGTGGACGGTCTCGAGCACCGCGTTGAGCTCGGCGTCCGTGTGGGTCCGCGTCGGGTCGAGGTTGAATCGGAGCGACCCGGAAAACATCACTGGGCTCTGAGGAATGATCGTGAGCTTGGACCGTAGCACGTGCAGCGGGATCGACGCAATGTTGATGTTGTCCCAGTAAATACCGCCAGCTTCGCCTTCGACAAGGCGGCACAGCGCGGCGACGAGCGAGCTCTTGCCCGACCCGGTACGGCCGCATATGCCAATGTGTTCTCCGCACGCCACCGTGAGCGACACTCTCGACAGTGCGAGCGGATGGGACGATCGATAGCGCATGCTGTACGACTGGAACCGGACGAGGCCAGTGCGCGGCCACTGGGCCAACTCGGCCTCGGACAGCGGCGGTAACGATGACGACGGCGCCCGCAGTCTGTGCGCCGTCGCGTTGGTTTCTTCGTGTGGAATGTCGCGGTATTGCATCAGTCGCTCCACGGACGTCATGTACGTTTGGACGTAGCCGACAGCGCGCAGCACTTCTTGAATGTTGGCGGACAAGCTCATGACGTATACCAAGACGAGGCTGGCATTCTTGGCGTCCAGCGACGATTCGAGGGCGACGCAGAGGAACGACACTGCCGTCAACATGCAAGCCGACAGCCACCCGAGGCGAATCTCGAGCCACGTGCCAGTCAGCCAGTACGTCAGGTAGCACTTGGTGTTGGTATCGCACGCCTCCCTGTACCGCCTCGCAAACGCCGTGTGGACGACGGCAGGGTTGTAAACTCGTAGCGTACTCTGGCCATCGACGACGTCCGTGAGCTGCGACACAATCGTCGACCGCGATCCGAGATCGAGGCGCTTGAGTTCGTTGGCAGTCGTCAAGTTGTACATTTGGTACCACACAAAGAGGTACCCGACGGGGATGTACAGCACCATGAGAAGCGGGGTAAAATACGCGAGCACGACCACGATGCACAGCGTTTGGAACGCGTCGGTGAGGAATTGGTAGCCAAAGTAAGGCAGATCAATATCGACGGCCGCGACGTCGCTCGAGAAGCGATTGAGGATGCCGCCGCTCGGCGTCCGGTCAAAGAAGCCCGTGATCGACGCGCCGAGAACGCCGTCGATTGCGTTTGCGTGGAGCTTCGTCGCGCACAGCGTCGAAATCACAATCACGTACATATCCTTGACCAGCGACAGGACCACCGTGAGGCAAGCCAAGCCCAGGTACAACATTAAGTGGGCATGGGCGCTTTCAGACGACGGCGGCGGTGGGTTCCCGCCGTCCGAAGCCCCGCCGTCCATGGAGATCTTGGTGTTGAGAATCCAATCGGCCAGGTAGTACACAACTTGGTACGCCGTATACGCGCCAAGCAACGTGGCGCACACGACCGACGGCGGATATCCGCTGGAGCCAAAATAACTCCAGAACACACGCAGGACGACGGCACCGGTCGCGCGCTGCTCTGTGTGCATCAGCATCGACACTCGGGCGGCGACGTTGTCGCTATCGTCTTCGTCGCTGTCATCGTCATCCTGGCTCTCGTTGTGTTGTGCGGGCTCGTTCTTCTCCACGGACGACGGAAAGTTGTGCTGGTGCTGCAGCTCAGCAAACGTCCCGTCGGCCACAATCGTGCCATGCGCCATGACCACGATCCGGTCGGCGTGCTGGAGCAAATGGTGGTGCCCATTGAGCACCATCAACGTCGTTTTGTCCCGCAGGACGGCGCGAACGCGACCAAACACTTCGTTCGCGACCGTCACGTCCAATGCACTGAGGGGGTCGTCCAGCAAAAACAGATCCGCGTCGTTGTGCCGGTAGAGCGTTCGCGCCAAGTTGATTCGAGCGCGCTGGCCGCCGCTGAGCGTCGCCCCCCTCTCGCCAATCTCGGTCAGGTCGCCCTGCGCCATGTTGGCAAAGTCGGGGTACAACCCGCACGCGTGAACTGCGCGGTTGTACGATGCGGCGCAGAGGGGTTGCGTGAGGAGGATGTTGTTTCGAACGGTGTCGTGAACGAGCCAAGGTTCTTGCGCAGCGTACGCGACGATGCCCGAGACGTGCCGCATGCGACCGAGTCCGCCGTCCACGTTGCCGCACGCTGGCATGTCTCCCAGAAATGCCCGAAGGAGACTCGACTTGCCGCTGCCTACAGCCCCGACGACAATCGTCATCGTCTGCGGCTCGAGCATCAAGTTGATGTGGCGCAAGTGGCACGAAATAGAATGGCTAGCAGCACACTCGTCTGCCAAGAAGCTGGACGACGATGGGGGCGATAGCAGAGCTTGAAGGGGCTGCAAGGCTGCATGGCCACGAGGGGACAGCACAGGCGGGGGCGGAGGTGGGGCTGCATCGCCGTGGGCAAAGACCTGCGGCGTCCACGTGAAATATCCATCGCGCACTTGAAACACAAGGTGGGCTGGTTGCTGTGGCAGATCCAACGACGGCGTCGACCCGGTCGTCGTGGCGTCGTTCGAGTCAAAGTATGGATGCGACCGATCGTCGCGGCTGATGCAGTCGGGGGAGACAAGGAATGCTTGTACGCGGCGGCAGCTGACGACGGCTTCGGCAAAGTACCGCACGGCACTGGAAAAAATGTTGCATGGGAACCTCGCAACGACCATGAGCGACACCACGGCCGCCGTCTTGTCGGCAGTAATGCACCCGTCGTTGCCACTGCGCATGGCGACGGCAAACACGGCGACCGTCGTGAAGATCGGCGCCAAAATGAACAGATCGATGTTGATATTGCACACGAGCTGAAACAGGCGCAGCAGTCGCAACTCGGCGCGGCGAAGGGCCGCCAGCGACTGCGCCAGATGCGGCTCCCATGCGTACAGCTTGACGACGCGGATGCCATGGAGAATCTCTTGGGTGTGCGTCATGCGTGCGGCGGTCGCGTCGAGCAGTTTGGACCGGCACGACGCGATCCATTTCGACACGATGGTCGCCGATACGATGAAGAGCGTCATCGTGGCGGCGCCGGCCGCCGCCGAGTAGATGCAAAAGTGATACCGCACCAGGACAAACACGGCGAAGAGCGCGATGGGAGACAGCACAACGTAGCAAACGCAGGTGAGGCCATGGAAGACGCGCTCGGAATCGACGGTGGCAAACGTCAGGATGTCGCCAGGTGTGAATGGCGTACCCGTCAGGCTGAGTTGCATCGCTTTCGTGTACACGAGGTCCATGACGATGCTGCGGGCGTTCGTGCTGAGCTCGATGTTGACGCTCCATGCGTAGCCCAGGATCGTCACCGACACAAACGTGACCACGGACAGGATCCCGGCAAAGAAATAGCCCGCGTACGGGTTCTTGTAGGGCAACCCGTTAACGGGATTGATCGACTTGTCTTCGAGATACTGAACGATGCCCTGGATCATCGACGGCATGAGCAGGTTGAGCGTCAAGTAGATGGTGTGGCACATCGTCGCGTGGAGAAGTTTGGGCCAAAGCGCACGTAAAATGGCGCGGAGGAGACGTGGCGCGTGCTTCTGCCGCTCTGCGGTCCACACCGGGTCAAAATGGGACATGACGTGATCGATCGCGTCGTGGCGAGAGAGGGGCGGAACATGGTGGAGCTCGAGCGGGGTTGTCTTGCCGAGGCGGAACAGGTCGTTCATCCACGAGATGGTGCACCGCCCAATCCACGACGCTTCGGCGGGGGCTTTTGGTCTCGGCGGTGGTCGATTTGAAACCAGCTTGGATCGGCCATCTCGGGCAGGATGCACAGAAATGTTCACCGGCGCGGCCGACAAGTTGGTGATCCGCGGACCGATGTACGATCTCCTGTACGAATGGAGCTCTTCCCGTCGCGACTCGGTCTCGGACAAATACGATCCATACATCCGCTGGCTGTGCATGGGGATCTTGGCGCCACGAAACGATGCAGCGATCGGGTGTGCCGCGAGTGCGCAAAAATCGGTCTGGCCGCGTCATGCGGCATGCATCTGAGTTGCCCAGTTTCCGCTTGCTTCCGGTGGAACCTCCACAATCTTATATTGTCTGCCTGGTTGCATGTCAACTGGGGCGTGCTCAGATCGCCTGCCATCAAGTTTCCGACGGCGCCGCCGCAACGCGTCGACCGATGAGCACGCTGCCGCCGGCGCTTTCGAGCGCGACGACCACCGGCTCTTCCTAGCGGGGCTGCATCGCCCTCTGCAGTGAAGCATCTGGAAAATCCAAGCAGCCTCTGCCAGCATCGTTGAAACACATCCCTCGACATTCCACCCGAGAGCCTGCAGCGATGGGCACACACACACACGTGTGATGGAACCGTAAGCTTGTAGACCATGCCGAACTCGACCGACGTGTAGCTGAATTCGACGCGTCGTCTCGCCTACGTTGTGGCAACGGTTTCAAAAGGCGGCGACTGCTCAACGGAGTCGACCTCTCGACACAGCGACATGGCTAGATCGGCACACACAACTCCAACGCGACGACGAACGCGAGGGCACACGTGCGGGGCCGATATCGAGTGGGCGGGGCGTATCGAGTGGTGTGTGGTACGCTGCAGTGGCACGGAGACGGAGCACCACTTCTGAGCCAAACCCCATCTGATTCACCGAGGAAACCTCTCAAACTGAATACGACTCGGGTGGACTCGACGTGAGAGCTTCAACTCGCCCACGACCCATTCTTTCGCGACCGCCACCCGCGTGTTCGACTCGATCGCCGTGGCCACGCCACAACGTCCTCGGCGGCCTTGGGCCGCCAGCGGATGCTGTCGCGGGAAGCCCGCTCACCCCGAATCCATGTGACCCGAATGAGAGGCTCATGTTCGTGGGACATGACGTGGGTGTGCGACACACTCGGGGGGCTCCAGACAGCGAGTGAAAGAAGGGCAATGCATGCGATGCTCGGCCATGGACAGTCGGCCGTGTGTGTGGCCAGGGACAACAGCGACAAGCCACCCAAGGGCACCCGTTCGACGTGCAACGTCTAGGCCGTCGAGGCGGCACGGGACGCTTTGACCACATCTCCCGCCTTTACCAAGTTGTAGACTAGCCCGCCAGAGGTGCGACTCGCTGCAGGAATCGTCGACAGTCCAAGTCTGAGGCCCTCCATGGTCCCTCCTGACGCGCCGCCCCCCCACTCTCCATGCCGATGAAGATGATATATGGTTGTACCTCTGTCCAGCTGTAGCTGGCCTTGTCGACTGACGACGTCCACGACCCCCTACGGTCCCCTGACCAAACTCTAGATCGAGCGCGTCCCAGGCACTGTCGCCGTTCTCTGCACACGCCATCCTGCCTGCCGCTGGAGGACCCCTGCTTCAAAAACAACCATCGCGATCCCAACGTCGACAGCATTCCGAGAGCAGTACACATGTCGATTCAATGCACATGAACACAGAGATGCGCGAGGCCAACATGGCTAACCTACAGGCACCCGGCGGCCTTGAGCAAGTCGGTCAACTTGTCGGCAGCATCCAAGTCTGCGATCTTGTCCGAGCTACCGATGTACTTGCCACCGATCCAGATGCTCGGGTACGAGTTGGACCCGGTGAGCGTCGTGAGGGCCGCCGAGATGGCGTCGCCGGCTGGGCCTTCGCCCGCGACCTTGGTGTCGAGCTCCATGAACGTAAGCTTGCCACCGACGTCTGCCACTGTTTCCTTGGTCCACTCGCACGCTGCGCACCACGTCGCACCAAAGCCAACACACGCGTGCTGCTCGACAAAGTAGTTGATGAATGCAACCGGTTCGTTCGGGACGGGGGCGGGCCCAGCGGGGACAGCCGTCGTGGAAGCGTCCGTGGGGGCAGGGACATCCGTCACCTGGCTGTCGACGACGGTGGTGGTGGGGGCATCAGTCGGTGCAGCTGTGGAGGGGGCATCGGTGGGTGCAGCTGTGGATGGGGCATCGGTGGGTGCAGCTGTGGATGGGGCATCGGTGGGTGCAGGAGTGGATGGGGCATCGGTGGGTGCAGGAGTGGTGGGGGCATCGGTCGGTGCCGTGATGGGTACACTTCCGCAGCACACGCTGACTTCTTCACCAACGGTGAGCAAACTCGAGCAGCGCTTGTTCTGGCTGTTCACGATGGTCGGGAGCGCATCCTTCTTGCAAGCACCAGAGTACCCCGAGCACGCCTTGTTGAGAATGCCCCACGACGAATCGCCCACCACGACCTTGTATTTAATGCACGTGGCCAAGTCCAGCGTGTTGGAGTTCACTGGCGCTGTGGTTGTCGGGGCATCGGTGGCAGGAGCTGCGGTGGTGGGGGCATCGGTGGCAGGGGCTGCGGTAGTGGGGGCATCCGTGGCAGGAGCTGCGGTGGTGGGGGCATCCGTGGCAGGAGCTGCGGTGGTGGGGGCGTCGGTGGCAGGAGCTGCGGTGGTGGGGGCGTCCGTGGGCGGTGCAGGGACGTCTGTCACCTGGAGTTCCTCCGAGGGGACAGGGGCTTGCGTCGTTTTCGGTTTATTGTGCGAGATGACGACACGCTTGGTCTTGGTCACAGTGCTTTCGCCAGAGTGATCTGTGGTTGTGGGGACCTCCATCGTGGTGGTCGGCGCGACCGTCGTGTTGGCCATTTCGTTTTTGTCGCAGGGCGACGGCAGCGGGCGGCGCGCGCGGGTCGTTTGGGGGGCATCCGTTTCTTCGGTAAGGAGGTCGGGAACCACGGGGGCGACCGTCGTCGGAGCATCCGTGGGGGCAACCGTCGTTGTTGGGGTCGGCGTCGTCGTAGTTGGGGTCGGCGTCGTCGTAGTTGGGGTCGGCGTCGTCGTAGTTGGGGTCGGCGTCGTAGTAGTTGGGGCAGCCGTTGTCGTGGTAGCAGGCGCAGGGGTGGTGGTAGTGATGGGCGCTGCCGTGGTAGTGGGCGTCACAGGGGCTTCCGTCGGGGGACGAGCAGGGGCTTGTGTGGTCGTCGGGTTGGTGTATTCACATGGAGGCGGGACGGGGCGCTTGGTCGTGCACGGGGGAAGGGTCGACGGGTTGGTGTACTGGCATGGGGGCGGCGCCGGCTTTTTGTCGCCCGCGCCGTGGTGGACCAACTCGAAGATCCACTTTTGATTGCGGATCGTGATGTCGCAAAACTGGACGTGCAGCGGCTGGTTGGGTCCGTCGGTTGCGAGGCAGAGCCCCATTTTCTCCATAAAGTAGATTTGCCCCGTCAAGTCGTTGTACGACCACGCCTGGAACGCATTATCGGCATCACACAGCCGACCTTCGACCAGCCCATGCACCTTGTCCTGCACAAGCTGGAGGCACGACTGGCTGTTGGCCTTGTTGCGAATCGTTTTCGCGAGTGGATCGTAAAACCACGTTTGCGAGTCCGGGTGCACCGCGTCGAGCTTGGCGTTCGTCGTGGCAACGACGCGGCCAAACGACTCGGTGATCTTCCAGTCCGTGTCCACGATCTTGATCGTGACTTCTTCCGTCTCGAAGGGGCGGATTGAAAACTTGGTCGAGTCGTCAAACGAGCACGGGACGACCTGGAGGCCGTCGGTGGCGGCGCGAATGCACTTGCCAGGGCTCTTGTCGCTCAGCGACACCAACACACCCACGGGAACGCGGACTTCGACGGGCTTGGGCCCGAGATACACACCTGGAGCAGCCGTGCTAGTCGACGGCGACGGGCGAGGGGCAGAGGGGCGGCGCGTTGTAGTCGTGGGCTTGCGAGTGGCAGGCGGCGGCGGCGCGACGTAGGTCGGCAACGACCCGCACCATCGATGCGTCGACTTGGGCATCAAACCACAGTCACGGGGCGACCAGTTGGCATAGCACAACGAGTAGTACGGGGTGAAGAACTGGCAGTTGCGGCAGTCTCCGCACTCGGCGTAGAATTGGGGGACGCTCGCCGGCGGCGCCGTCGGAGGGTCCGTCGGAGGATCCGTGGGGGCGACAGTCGTCGTTGTCGTCGTGGGGGCCACCGTCGTCGGCTCGACCACTTCGACTTCGGGCACCGACATGATGTCGTACGTGCCATCGGCGTGGAAGTCCCAGTGCTGGTTGGCATTGGACGAGTCGCACCAGTACACGTGGAGCTGGCTCACGCCGGCGTCGTCGACGTACGTGTCAAGGCACTGGTTGGTGCTCTTGGAGCGGAAAGTTTTATGGTCTTCGTCGTAAAACCACACTTCGCGGTCGAGCGAGTCGGTGAGGCCAGTCGTGGGCAAGTCTAGGTAGACGCGGCCCTCCGTGTTGGTGTTGGCGCCATCGACCTTGATCACGAGTCCGTTGTGCCAGAGGCGGACGGCCTTGTGCGGCTTGCCGACCACGACGCTGCGGACATGCGGCAGCATGTTTCGGTCCTGGTCAAAGAGACCCCAGTTCTTCTCGATCAAACCGAACGCTGAGTCGTCGCCCCACTTGAGGTTGAACGACGAAAAGTAGTAAAAGTTGAGGTTCTGCTGCTCGGCAAACAGCAAAAAGTCCTTGAGATACACCTACACACTCGTCGTGCATGAGCGCCATCTTGTGCTGCTGCTAGAGATGGCGCACTTACCCCCGACGACTCGGGCGTGGCTTCTTTGATGGAAGGGAACGACCCGTTCGAGCTCCACCCGGTTTCAGCAATCAGGATTTGCTTGCCGGTCGCGCGAGACGAAATTTGGATGTTCTTGAGCCGCTCGAACATGGTGTTGACGCCGTCCTTCGCCCACACGTTTTCCCACTGGGAAAACTGGTTCGCGGCAACGACGTCGACGGCAGGGTACAGCGCTTGCGTGTACTTGTATGCGTCCATGACGTCTGCGATCGAGACGGGGAAGTTGAGGCCGTGCTGGCGGAGGAATGTGCGCACCTTGTCCACGTACGCAGTCAGCTTGTACGTGCCTTCGCGGTCGCTCCAGTCGTGCTTGTCCTGGATGTAGTACCGGAACATGGCTTCACTCGACACGTGCATCCCGACGACGTTGTCGTTGCGGATGCGGCCTTCCGCCACCAACCGCTTGAATGTGACAAATTGCTTGTCGAACGCGTCCTGGTCGGCGTAGATGTTGCCCCACAACCCAAGCCAGAGGCGGACGTTGGCTTCGGCAGCGACCTTGAGGACGCGGCTGATGCACGGCTCTTCCGTTCCGTACACGCGCACGTTGCGAGCAACTTGCTTCATCGCTTGGAAGTCAGCACGAATCTCCCATTCTTGCTTGCACCCGCCCCATTCGCTCGTGCGAACGTCGTAGTCGACGCCATAGAGCTTACGGTCGAGCGCCACAGAAGTCGCGAGGGACGCGCCCAAGAGCGCCAATGCAACCTTCATTGGGTTGGTTGGCCTGGCGAAGATTCGTGAAGTGGGGTGGGCCGGGCATGAAGCTCGCGGGTCCTCGTCATGTTGGGTATCGAAGTGTCAACCTCTGAAAGCGTATACATTGTAGACGTTACAATTTCTATCGAGTCGCAAAGGCAATCGGATTCTAAAGGATAGCATTTAATACGAAGTATGAAATTCATTGACACGATGACCATCCATTCTAGAGATGATTCGATTTACAAAGATTTGTGGTATATAATATGTGCAAGGGAGGAAGCGTGTACGGTGTATTCGACACCCTTTCTTACAGTATACACGGGATTGTATGGAGGGGCGCGACCATACAACGTCCCATATAAAGGTGATTTGGAGTAGCAAGTCACTTGATGTCGTCGGCTGCTTGGGAAGTGAGGCGCGTTTTTCAAAGGTGGCGATCGCCTCCTCGAAGACGACTACAGAGTACTGAGACGGCGGTAGCCCCAGCCAGAAGTGCCATTGGTGTAGTGGATGTTTTGTTTCATGGATGCACAAAAGTGATTGGGAGCGTCTTGGGTGAGGTCGGCCGTCAGGTCACTGCTGGTTGTGATTTGAATTTAGTCCTGTGTGTGGGTTCTCGTACAAGGCATTTTCGCCATTTGGCAGTGTCAACGTTTTATTGTTAAAACGCCTTGGTTATATTAGTTTAACGTGGCATACATCCAATCGCACGGCGTTTTTACCCATGTCAAAGGAATAATTGGTCTAGACTATCCGGATAAATAGGACAGGTCGTACGGATAATTTCATCTTTGCAATAATGCTCCTCCGATTATGGGCGACGACCGAATCCTTCCTCCACGATACGCGACCTTCTGGAAAATTCATTTGGAGAACCCCCAAAATCGTCCTCAATGAATAAAATACTATTTTGGCCAGTGCATGGCATCGCCATCCTCGTCCAAGCACTTGACATGAAACAACTTGATCTGGTTGTCACAACTAAACACATTGCTCCCTCTGTCCCTATATACATGCGCACATTAGATCAGAAAATGCTTGTCCCTCTCCTAGAATAAAAATGCGTATGTTCACTAGATCTCCCACGTAGTTAATGAACACTAGTCTGAAAGCGCGCTCACCACTAAAAAACTACACTTTGTACAAATTGGAACAGCCAACTGCGAATTGAATGGTTATCT
>NW_008580171.1:187397-202680 GCF_000520115.1 Aphanomyces invadans
ACTAAACACATTGCTCCCTCTGTCCCAATATAATTGCGCACATTAGATTAGAAAATGCTTGTCGCTCTCCTAGAATAAAAATGCGTATGTTCACTGTATAAAACTACTTTACATATCCATTTTCAAAAGTGTAACGACCAATGAAATCAAAGAAAGTGTGTGTCTCAGAACCAATCAAACGGGCAGATATAACATACTTCCTCTGTTTCACATGACTGGTTGCATTTCACTTTGACCCCAAAACTATATTTCTTGTCCAAATTTAGTGAGCCGTATCGTGTTCGAAAGAGAACGAAAAGATACGAGAAGTATCTATTGACTGGACACGGCGAAAATGAACACAAACCACCGAAAAAAAATTCCGCCGTACCCTCGTCCACAAAATTAAAAAATCTCATTATTGTTTTCAAAACTACGGGACCTGACATCATCGCCGACATGGACACTGAGCACACCAGCCGAGAATTCACGCATGAGAGAAAGATGGAGGTTATTAAGCGACTCCAACAATGCATCAACTTGAGCAAGCTTTCCCGCGGTGACATCAAATTGACGGCTGTCGCCATGGGAACAAGCCGCAACACTGTGACCAATCTTTGGAAGGACTTCAAACTCACCAGTACGATTCGCTCCGGTAAGATTGGTCGTGTCGGCCGTAAACCTACGTACACGCAAGCTGAGATCACCGACCTCGTGCGTATGGTACCAGAGGGTCAGCGCTCTACGATGCGCGACATTGCCGAGGCCACTGGCATCCCCCTTACCCCGCTCCACCGCAGCCTCAAGCAAGGAACGTTTGAACGCCGGTCCTCGCGCTTGAAGCCGCTTCTGACCGATGCCAACGCGCAGCAACGTCTCGCATGGGCGTAGTGCACCTGGATGAGAAGTGGTTTAACGCAGACAAGGACCGCCGCAAGGTGTACCTGACCAAAGGCGAGACTGTTAGTCGTCGGGTGTGCAAGAGCAAGCGCTTCATTTCGAAAGTCATATTCTTGGTGGCGGTAGCGCGCCCTAGAATGGATGAAGATCGTGGTGTCATGTTCGACGGGAAGATTGGGATGTGGCCGGTGGTCAAGTACCTTCCCGCAGCGCGCAGCTCTCGCAATCGGCCTGCCGGTACCTTGGTCACTACGTTGTTCAATGTCAACGCAGTGGTGTGTCGTGCCTACGTCATCTCACGTGTCATACCTGCCATCAAGGCCAAGTTCCCAAGGCGCAACAAGCATGTTGTTCTTCATCATGACAACGCCACACCGCACGCTGCCATCACGGACGAGCTCCTTGCGACCGTTTTCACCGACGGGTGGACGTTTGTCGTCTGGTGCCAGCCACCGAACAGCCCGGATCTCAACGTGCTCGACTTGGGCTTCTTCGCATCCATCCAGTCCCTACAATACAAGTCGGTGAGTCGTACAGTTGATGACATCATTGGTGCAACGTTCCGCTTTCGAGTGAGAAGTTGGAGAATGTGTTTCTCACCTTTCAAACCGTCATGAGACTTGTTATCCAGCACAACGGGGACAACCAGTTTCGCCTTCCCCACTTGGGTAAGGACGCTTTGAGACGCACGGGTGCTTTGATGGCAAATGTGTCCTGCCCTGTGGCGCTGTTGGTCTAGGTCGTCGCAATTCCGACCGTAACCTTTTGTAACCAATAACATGCAAGCATTTTTGTTTTGGCCAATCACAATAAATGCCACCAGTAATGTGGAAAAAGTTGATTTTGAAATGCCACCAGTAATGTGAAACAGAGGAAGTATCTGACAATGATATTTGCATCCGGAGGAGGTTAACCCCTTCGGAACCCTCCGATGTAACGAGCTCACCAATACCATCCTATATCTACACTTGCAATAGCTTAGACTTCACTTGTTCAGTAATACAGGCCAACTTTCTACCCACCTTGCCCTACTTTCTGACTCCTTGTTGCCGTCGACAACTTCCTCCGGCTTGGCCTGGATGACCACTCCGCGGATGGTAGAATGGTCACATCTGTACTTGTCCGCAAACACCTGTGCGATGCCCATGTGCAATCATGCCCAGGAGGCCTTGCTGCTGTTGAGCAGGATCTCCAGAGGGATGGTCGCGCTTGTTTACACGCAACACGAATATTGGTCTTAGGTTTATTTGATTTAAGAACGCCGAAGGCATCGACCAACCTTCCGGATAATTTGTCAAATTCCAGATAAAAAAATATTCGGTGCTGGTGAAGTGATATTTTTCATTAAGAAAGCAATTGACTGTTAGAGAGTTACTCATCATCATCATAGTCACCCCAGGTGCATTAGTTGACATCGCTTCCGTTTTCGCTCTCTGAGGAGAACGCTGTTCCAGCCAAATCATCTGTTTCGTCAAATGGAGTCCAGGTACGCGACAATATCCACAACTTTGCGATCTGTATTGTCAAAGCATTCGGAAATTTCACTGCTCGGTAGGTGGACAAATTCACGGTCAATCCGCTTACGCGCGTCAGAGAATGTTGTCGAGGTATTATACAGTCGCCCATCAGCTCCCTTGACGTAGGACCAAATCATTTCGAATTGTAGGTCACTGTGATTCGCCGGTGAGAAGATGCCATGGTAGCCGCGGTCCGTGGCCATCTGTACGACGACAGGTACGATGTTGGCTGCGATGTGGGCATTAACTTGGCCCACAATGTCGAACGATATTCTCTGACGTCGAATTCGATGCCAAAGTGGCGCACGTCTGCAGCATTCTTGCAATCGTCCACGTTTGTGTAGGTGTATTTCCGGTAGACCCTTGTGGTCCATGTCATTGTCTAACACAATGATCGCGTTCGATTTTTGTAGAGCAGCGATGTCGTCAAGCAAGCGTAAGACCATGTGACAAAGTAAGCCTGGTTAAACATTTCTTTGTAGTCCTTGGATTGTTTTCGATCTCTTTCAAATGCTTCGTAGGTCAAGAGGTTGTGGTTGTCGCAGCTGCCAGCCGTTATGGCAAGAATGAAGCAGAGCTGGCGTCCTTTGTGTTCGGTTTGGCGTCGGTGGCGTCGTCATGATAGTATATACTGTCATTATGAATAGGATGATGGTGTATATATTGGATTCAAGGCGGTGATTTTGGCACCGATTTGAGCGAAAACGGAGCAGTATTGATTGAGTTATCGTTAAAATACGATGTCGTCAATGTATACTTGGTGACCTCTTCAAATTTAATTATGGAAGGGCATATTATCATATTTGAATTGTCCTGATTGGTCAGAATAGTTTTCGTATTTTCGAACTTTGACATCCAATCATAATACTAGAACTGTGCCGAATTTATAACTTCAATGAGCCTTAAATTCCATCGTCGTCTGTAATCGCAAACACCACAAGCACTCAAATTGTAAAAAGGTCGGTCGATGCGTTCGACCACTGTAAAGTATGTAAAATTTGAGAGGGACTTGTGTCAATGTTTCTGAGAATTTTCCCCTCATTGACACTTGCATTGGAAGCTCTTGGCGCGCTTGTTCCTTTCGACCAATCAATCACGTGAAATTCAACTTAGGGAAGGCGGTATACAAGTATAAACATCACTCCCAAATGTAATGACGAGTCATGTCTCCCCTCCGCAAAACTACGCAAGTATTCTGGGACGGAGAGAGTATTACTGATACTAAACTTACTATTACTTACTATTATACTAAGGTTTTCAAGGTATTATCCTACTTAACTTCATTTGTCATGTGTGAATGAAAAAGACATACATAATTTTATAATGACATGATATTCAAATTAATAAGGAAGAATTTAGTGATGACGAAATTAGTATCGAAGGAAGCTTTAGTGATGACGAAATTAGTATCGAAGAAAACTTTAGTGATGACGAAATTAGTATCGAAGAAAACTTTAGTGATGACGAAATTAGTTTCGAAGAAAACTCTAGTGATGATGAAATGTCTATTCAAAGTAATAATTCAAGTCTAAATTCACACGAAGTAAATCAAGATATAGATGTTTTACATGTACCTTCTGCATATATTGAATAAAGAAGTCACCTGCTCACTTGAGTTGTCACCGACAACCAACTTCACATCACACCGAAAAGCAAAGGGAAGTTCTGTGGTCAAAAATTGCAGACGATTGGCCCTCCACATCACAAAAGATTGTGCTTCACATACACCAAGCAGCTCCACATTATTAATTGAAGAAAATAACACTCAATGGACTCAGCATATGACCGCTTCTTTGGTGGTATGCAAGGGACCTCACGACTTTCCGCACAAAAAAGAGTGCTCCGCTGGGAAAGCAACCGCGCTTATACAACGAAGAAAGCTAGCAATCCTGCCACTGCGTCGCAAAAGAACTCACGCCAAATCGACACTGCAACTACGCTCGATAAATAGCAAGAAGGACAAATTATCATGTGGATAAACGATCTTCATACTGACGGAATTACAGTGAGTCGCTTCCTTTTGCAATCTAAGGCAGGAGATAATTTTATACAAATGTTTGTTGGATGGGAAGGTGTAGGCCTTTGTTCTTATCTTTTAATTAATTTTTGGTTATGTTTGTTGGATGGGAAGGTGTAGGCCTAGAGCTAGTAGTAGCACATTGGAACACGAGTTCAAAGCTAGCCAACCTTGGATTACGAGATTTATGAACCGCTGGAAGGTAAATATGCCAAGACCTGGAAGTCCAACACAGAATATGGTCAAGCTACTTGGGCAGAGTTCAGCAGCCGCATGCGCAACTTGATCGCCACTGAAGATTTTGATGGAATATTCCATGAGGATGAGACTGGAAAAAACTATGAGTGCATTCCAAATACCACAATTGATGAAATGGTGTCAAAGGCCGGGTGATTTCGTTGCTCAGGACGCGAGAAGGACCGTATCAGGGCCATGGTACTGGCGAACACCAAGGGCACAAAGTATCCTATGTTCTTATCCTAAAGTCAAGAGCATAAAGATCTATGAGAAAGTTGTCGAAATCCTGACGCAACGAAATGACTTTGAGCTTGCCGTGTGACTCAAACCCGAAGAGTCCACGAACGGCTTCCCTCACCCTTGTATGGCAGCCTTGCGGCATCGTGGAACAGTGAGATTTCCAAAGATTTCCTGAATTGTTGCCATCCCAAAGGCCATGACCTCAAGAAAGTCTTGCTCGTATGGGACGGTTTAGTGCTCATTTATGTGATGACATGGTTACCTGCGCAGCAACAATGAATGTCATCCTGGAAAAATACCGCCAACATAACCTGTATGTGCCAGCCAGTAGATGTTGCGTGGATGAAGCCAATGAAGGCTGCACTGCGCGAGGGCTCGGTGATCTACGTGAAAACCACAATAATGGCGAAGGCAACTTTCACCTGCGCCCACCGTCACGATTCGACTTGGTTGAGAGGGTGAACAAAGCATGGGAGGTCCTTCCAAACTCTAAAAATCGACCGTGGGTTTGTCAAATGCAATCGATAGCGAGAATAACGTACCCGACGGAGCAGAACTAAGCGCCAACAAAAACCGCCAAGCAACAGAAGAAATTGCCTCGCTCCTGCAACAAATGGGCATCCATGAGGTACGCTGCGATGCAGTTGTGGAAACTTTCGACGACATTGATGTTGGCGCCGACATATACTGGGAAAGACAGAATGCAAGACCCACCTTGTCTTCGATGTCAAGTGAAATTCTGGATCTGGTTGGCCAGAGATCTTCGAAGTTCGATGAATATATTAACCTATCACAGTGCCTTCCACAAATTTTAATCACTTCAAGAGGAAATTAAATTTACACGTCGTTTAATGTTTGAATTTCTAGGCACTAAGTCCATGAATTTCTCATTTCAAGAGGTCATACGTCTACACAGGTCTAGGCATATACATCACCATGGATACAATAAACACGACATAATCGTAATCGTTCGACGTGATAGCGCAGTGGTTTACCACGTTGTGTGTCTTGAGTGTGCCCCGGGCGCGTCGAGTTTTTTAGAATAAAAATCTAGTATCACAATTTAGAATTTGTATGTAATAAAAATACAAACCAATGTATATTATTCAATTATCTGGAAGAGCACGTTCAAAGCTCTGACGAATCACTGGAGAAGACACCAAGTCCCAGGCAGCGATGGCGCGCTTCACCATGGCCAAGTGCTTCTGCTGCGAGGTAGGTGAGAACGGATTATCGTCTTCCCCCAACACATGTTCCTCATACCAACCACGGGTTTCGTAGGTTGCGCTTGAAGGGTGCCGTCACGCCAACATCCAAGGGCTGACAGACTGAAGTTGCGTTTGGAGGCAGGGTGCACAGGTGAGCTCCAAGTTCTTCATACAAATTTTGTAGGACTCATCGGAGACGTCGGAGACGTGGCTTTCGAAGTTGTCGACGAGCACAACTGAAGGGCCTTCAATGCAACGACCAAGAACATCACGCAGGTAAAGTGCCCGTGCGCGTGCATCCATCCAGGCATTCTCTTGCATCGCGTAATGGGCTTCCTTGGGAAACGTAGGGAACTCACTAGTTTCAATCCGCCCACCAGGTACGCCACGCATGATAATCAACAGAGGCAACTTCTCACCATTTCCTGTGGCTGTAAGCACCGCGGCCATGCGCATTGAGTGCTTTTCGGCCGAGGAAATTTTGGAACTGCCGCCACGCGAAGAGCCCAAATGAAGCTGGAAGGTACGTGTAGTACATACCCATTTCATCGACGTTGAATACGCTGTCTTTGTCGTAGAGGCGGAATTCACGGTGAAATTACTTGGAAAAATTCTCGTGGACTTCCGTCAGCACGGCACGCGCAGGTTACTCTTCGTAGATCGTTGACGAGAAAATCCGTGGCGAGAGCAAAATCGCTGAAGAAGTTTGAGGAGCGAGGCGAAGGCTGCTGTCGTCTTCTTTGTCGCAAGGTAGGACATCAGCCATACTCGCTGATTTAGCTTGATCCATGTGATCATGTAAGTGGTGTTAGTGCACGCTCGTTATTTCTAACATTCTTAATAAACTCGACTTAACCTGGTGGATCGGGAAATGCTTCGCATCAACTGCCTCGTTCGATCTTCCGGCGTTTCATGTCGCCATCGTACGACAAGAGCTCATCTCGCTGTTTATGCCATGTTCGTAAGGTGTGGCGAGGTACACCAAGGGCATGAGCAACTTCGCGACCAGACATCGTCTCTAGGAGACTGATAGCCTTGGGTTTCGTTGAAATCGGGTAGAATGAGCGCCTCATATTTTTTGTGTACCAATGAGAAAATCCCGCTGGCGCGAACATAAAAATTCCACCAATTACATTGCGGTTTATTGAAAATGCAATATGATTGGATAATATTCTAGGTAAGTCACAAACTTCTTCGGTGGGCGTTGCATTCTGTCTTTCCCAGTAATAAGCTGCCTAGCACCACAGACATAACGAGTTCGAGATTGAAACATGTGATGCTTCTTACCTGTTGCACGTCATCAACTATTGCTCAGGATGTTAACCAAGACGAATGTTTTGATACAGAGAATTGTTTGTGAGAGCAACTAAAATTCTACGATAAACTGGGCTCACACGACATGTCACACACATCAAGGGCGCACTAAGAAGATAATTTCCTCAATCCTTAAGCTAAAACATGAGTTATGTGTTCGAACTCTGATACATGCGGTCAGTTTATTGAACCGTGGTGTAAATGCGTTCACTCGCAACAAGATACTGATCTCCCAATAAGTGGCTCCGCAATATATCCGTGGTGTCCACAGCCTAGAAGAGGCTGACCATGATACAGCGAATGGTTGCCTATAGGGAAGATATGCCCTTTGAGGATATAATCTCTCGTCTACGGAGGCTCTGTCTCAGTGACGGTTAGTTCTAGAAGAACTGACGAGTTGTGAATGCAGTAGCAGTACTTTAATTTGGTCGAAACAATTTGGTCGCGAGTATTAATAGTCGTCAAAATTCCAATCTTTTGTCAATGACAACGTAGTCCTCATATAGTGTTTAATGCAACAAAACCCAATGTGGAAATGTTTACTTCCATATATACAAATTTCAAGATGTTTCTCTAGTACCGCGTCGTATCTGAGTTCGCCTATTTGTTTAGAGAATCTGAGAAACGTGACAATTCTATCCGTTGTTTTGATTGGTTGAAAACTCTGGCCAACTTTTATGGGAATCGAAGTCATGTGTGGTTTTTAAATTGCGATGCGCGCAAGATACCGTGGACAGCGGCCTTCATCCCTGTACGACTGTCATTTCGCGCACATCAGCTGAATGAACCGACGAACGACTCGTTTCACGCTTTTGATATTCAGCCGACTTTGTGTGGATGACGATGCGACCCACCGGGCGGCAAGATCGCTGTTAGATAGGAAGGTTCGCTGACTCCGCAAATGTAATGTGGCGCGTAGGGAACCCAAAGTAAACATGTCCAATTTAACTGTTCAAGTGGGTTGATTTGCATGACATGAATGGTTGGTCGGGAAAGGCGTGTGTGACCATGAAGCCCAAACCTATCCCCCCACAGTGTTCTTTAAGCGCTGCAAATTGAGGGGATTGTTCGCTTCGCTGATAATCTTTGCAACAAGGTAGTCACAAAGTCTTGGCGTCACCCCAACGGCACCGCACCAGAAATTTCCTGAAGTCAAATCACTTCAGCTGATTCAAATATACGGTACTGTAGAAGCACCCACCACGTCACATGCTGTGGAGCAAAATTCCGATGGGCAACGGTGCAGTACGCTCGACAATACCTTGAATGCATCGGCGGAGCAAGCTTGGCTGCACAGCTTGAACCAGACTAACTTGGCAGTTCCATCTTCCAGCAAAGCGTAGGATGGAAATACGAAGGCCTCCTTGGTGACGTCACATGGCTCATTCATACACGCTCGACGTAGCTCTCGTAAAGAGCACAAATTCGTAGGCATGGGTAGAGCGACTCGTCAACCAAATGGTATATATGGCATTCTTTGTTGGCTATCGCTTTCTTGTGCCATTTCAGACGGATCGTCACGTGCTTTCCATGCTCATCGGATCACAAAGCAACGTCATTCCACTTAAATGCAGGCACCTCATTAATTCTAAAGAACAACGAAGCACCAGTACAGCAGGATCTTGGCAACTAAAAAAGGGTTGCAGATGGCTAAGAGTTTCATGAGGGACGAGCATGGAGAGAGAGAAAGGGTCTGCCTCCTTTTCTTCGTCAACACTGATTTGGCGGTTGAACTTCTGCAGCTCGACGACGGTTCGTTAGGTATGCAAATCTTGTGCCAGGTTGAGTTGAATGTTTCGCTCTTTGAACGATACTATCGCGGTCTTTGCAGCATGAATTGTTCGACTATTCCTTCCCTATGTGTAGAAATGGTGAAAAAAAAAGAAGCCCGTACAATCTCAGTGCTGGCTGCTGCGGCATCGTGTCCACCATCGTGCACGAAACAATACGTTTCGAACTGCCTTTGGTATGAGCTTAAGCTCTGCGCGTGGATGCTCCCTGGAAGGCGTCGTGAATGAACTTCCAAGATGGAAATCAGACACGTAGAGGCGGGGTAAGCGAAAGTGACAAATTGTGATTTTGACTAATTCAACGCTGTACTGGTAAAGGTGAAGGACATGTGTCCGATATGTCTGATCCGATATATGTTCTCATCTAATGATTTCTCTTCCAATGCTTTCGGCTAATCAGTGAAAGTGACGTTGTCGGGCTTCCAATGGACATACCTAAATTTGTCGTTTTTTTTATGTTGCGATCGCCGTATGTGCCCATGTATTTCCATGCAAAATCTTGGTTGCACAAAAACCCGATGGACGGACTATCCATCCTCATTCAAATGCCAAATGAGGCAGCCAAGAAAGCCTGACTTCGATGTCGTTAACGAATTCGTGCTTGGGGATTCGTCCTGGTGGGGGTAAAAATCTTACTTCCTCTGTTTCACATTACTGGGGACAATAGAGGTTTAGCAAGCCGGGAATTTGCATCAAATTCCCGGCTTGTCTCCGAGCACAAAGACACGCAAACTTCGATAGTTACACACCGGTTATCCGAAAAAAGACGGATGAAACAAAACGAAAATGTGCATCACACCCGCAGAGGCTGTCCTCGTGAGGTCCGCTGGCCCCCTGCTATTGAAGCTTCGCCTCCTGCAGGCTCTCAGGCGTCGAGGGGCAACCCAAGACCGGATACCAATTCCGAGCGTCGAGTTTAACATAGAAAAATACAACGATGCGGAATGTTTGGCTAAGTTCCGCTTTAACCGTCCTGACATTCATATTCTTCCATGACGAGTGAGGCTTAGCTCAGGTTGCAGCAACCTTTCCATGCCCTACTTCGTAAGGACCTAGCCGAACAACCTCCTTGAGGAGACCCTCATCCATTTCGTCCGTGCACTGGATCTGCTTTCTATCCTTCTTTCCCATGGAGATGGCGCCACAGATTTTCCCGACTTGGCACGTCGAAGTTGGTTGGGAAAATTAAATCCCTACTTTCTCCAGTCAATTCACCGGCAAACTTCGAAGCATTACAAATTCGAATTTTTAAGCTGGGGATTTGAATTCCCGACTTGCTAAAACGCTCTAATTGAAATTTAACTTTTTCCACATTACCGGGGACATTTCTCATTGATTGGCTAAGAACAAAATTCATGCATGCTATTGGTTGAAATGATCACTAAACCAAGAGCGACGGAGGGCAGGACACGTTTGCCATCAGTGCTGCGTCACGCCGTAAAGCATTCATTCGCGATACTTGTTGCCTCAGGTTGTTCTCAAGAATAAGGCGCATCAAGCCTGTAGGGCAAGAAACACATTAGATAGCTTCTCAGCACCCACCTCATGAAATGCTGCGAATGTGGCAGCAAAAACGTCGTCCACGGAGCTACTGACCATTTTATGTATTGTAGCGACTGAATGGACGCAAAGAAGCCAAGGTCAAGAACGTTGAGGTCAGGACTGTTGGGTGGTTGGTTTCGCACAACAAACTGCCAGCTATTGGTAGACACACGGGCAAGGACTTCAGTCGTAATCGAGCCGTGTGGAGTTGCAATATCATGCTGAAGGACGACTCGTTTGTTGCTGGTAGGGAAGATTGCTTTGATTGCGCAAATGACACGATTGATGACATAGTTGCGATACAGCTCTTCGTCGACAGTGGCCAAGGTCGTACAAAGGGTACCAGCAGCACGATTGCGGGGGTTCCGTACAGCCGGCAGGAACTTTACTACTGGCCACATACCAATCTTGCCGTCAAACATACGTCCTCGCTCAGCATCATATCTAGGACGCGCGACGGCAGCAAGAAACATCACCTTCGGAATGAAACGTTTGCTCTTGCAGGTGCGGTGATCCGGCCGCTCGCCCTCAATGAGGTAAACATTACGAACGTCTTTGTCATAGTAGAACCAATTTTCATCAAGGTGAACAACTCGAACATCGCATCGAACTCGAACTCGTTTGAGGGCAAAAAGCAAGGCGTTCTGCGGCATTGGTATCGGTAAGCAATGGCTTGAGCCTTGATGAGCGTCTGAGCAAAATGCCCTTACGAAGGCTGCGATGGATCGTGGTGTGGGATCCCGGTAGCCTTGGCAAGAGCTCTCATTGTCGTGCGTCGTGACTGAGGTATCTGCTCCACGAGGTTCGTCACCCTCCCAGGCTCGTAGGCATTCTTTCGGACACATGTCACATGTCCAAGTTTTCCTGATGGCATCATGGCGTCGTGTTGGAATGCTCGCCAAATATTGGCCACGGTCATTCGGTTCAAGGAAAATTGAGCCGCAACCTTTGCCATGGCCCCATGCGGCAACTTTCCAGTCTCCATGAGGTTATGGAGGGCCATGATGACCTAGATCTTCCTTTGGAAGGACAGCTCACGCCCAGTCGGTGCCATCAGCTTAGATGTGCGCAAGGCTCGTATTTTTGAAATGAAAATTTTTGATATCGCATATTTTTGTTTGACCATTCAAACGAAGTCGATTTTGGGCGCAAAACGTTGTTTTCCCACTCTGCAGTCAAGAGACAATCCCTATATTTTTCGAATGCGATGATTTTTGTGTGAAAGGGACGAAAAATAGAATTTTGGGGTCGCTGGATTTGAAATGTCCCCAGTAAAGTGAAACAGAGGAAGTAGTGGTATTCCACGAAATTGATGGAATCATGAAATCATCAAGTGACTACAAAGTTTTCGTTAGAACTTAACATACTGCGCCAAACTAATTGAAGCTACGTAGAGTAGCGGTCTGAAATCTTTGATTACGGTGAAAACAAGAAAGGGAAAACGATCGAGCCAGGAGGACGCCGCGAAGAATTTCCAGAGCCAAGAAGCCCAGAGAACTTCATCCAAGAATTGCGACTCCACAAAGGTGCATTCACAATGATGCATTTCATTAACTGGATTATTCACCACCAAAAGGACTGACTAAATGCTACATGCCTACATTTCGCGTAAAAAAGCCCGGATTCAGCTGCAACAAAAGCTTCGTCAACTCCTTCTGCAGCGCGTGTATATTGTTCAAACCAATCATATGTTCTATTGATGATTTTCTCAAAGTATCAATAGGCGAACCATTCTGTCGTTGCCTGTAAGAGCATATCCACCACGATGGAGTTATTCCATATTCGCCTGATTTTCCCCAAAAATCATAAATAAAGCGCGAAAAACCTCTTGCAGCCATACAGTATCGCGGAAGGAATCTATTTCTATTTCTATCGATTGTCACACAGCAGTTCTATGATTTACGCACATCATAGGGATTTGGAGGACCTCATCGAACAACAGCGTTTCGTTTGGACGATCTGTATGGCGACGATTTTGATGTCATCGTCAACCAAATTTTGCGGACGACAACGATACCTTCCCTTTGCTGCAAAGCGATGAGGGCCGCGCCCTGTCCGTCGCCCTAATTTCGATCTCGATCTAATCGGTGGCTCCCATCGCAATGTGAACGATTACTTTTGAGACAATTGCACTTTCGATGACAGATTGTTTCGATATCGATTTCGAATGAAGCGCACACTGTTCTAGCGCGTCGTCGAGGGCGTTCTCGATCTGAAACCGTTCATTGAGGAGAAGCATGAAGCGCTCCTTCAGTCTGGCCGGTCGAGTTTGCAGGTTGAAGGTTGTTCAGCAGCCTCAACATATTCTGGCTCATGGATGCGCGTCCGACGCTGTCGATGAGTACGTTCGAGTAGGGGAATCAAATTGCCGCGCAATGTGTGCAACACTTCGCCATGCAGTGATCAGTCGATTTGATCCCGTGTACCTACGAACACAGACGATCGATGATCTCCAGAGCATTGTACTATTGCTACAGCTGTCCTTGGGAGAACTACCCGAAGGCCTGGCATGGCTCCTGCAAGGGCACACAAGGCATTGTCATCGTTCTCGTGGCAGCAGTCACGTTTGACCTTTGGTACTGGCATGCGCTCTTCGGAATGCCGGGGAGTAATAATTACATGAACACTTGGCAGTGATTACCGCTTCATCACGCATTGCTTAAAGGCACGATTCCCGCGGTTGAGTTCGAGGTGAATTGCAACGCTTATAATTTGCCAAATTGATTGGTCGACGGCATCCACCCAATCGCACCGTGTTTTGAGTAATATCCCCAAGCCACAAAGCTAGGAAACAAACATTACGCGAAGATGCAAGAGATGTTGCGAAAGGACGTTGAACGTGCTTTCGCCGTACTCCAGAAGCGCTTCGCCATCATTAAAAACCTGGGTGCTAATTGATATTGAAAAACCTGTCAGCAGCATGACAACTAGTATCATTCCTCACAGTATGATCGTCAATGAGAACGTGACGATCGAGAGTAAGCGGAAGATCTGGCCGCCACCGGAAGCGTATGCTTGAGATTCCGGACCACGGCGTTTTCATTCGCCATACAGAATCTGTGACCTGCAGGCTGATACGTTGGCATTGCTACAGACAACGAGGGAATTTAAGCCACACTTTCGGTCGAAGTAAATTGGAACGACAGCAATTTGATTGGTTGGTCTACTTCGAAATACGATAGATTATATGACCAATGAAATTGCTCAATTTGCCAAGAGTAAAAAATACAAAATATAATAAAATGGCACATACAGTATAAAAATAGTTTTTTGTACATAACTTCTTCATTTTTAATCCGTTTTGCTTCGTTCAAGTCTCAAAATATTCCTTTTGAAATTCTCTATCGATTGCACCTAATTTGAGCTCCGAACGACTGGAAGCCAGAGTTATGATCAAAAAACCTCCACGTGGCAGTTGGTGCGGCATTCGCCGCACCAACTGCGGCTACGCAACATCTCATTAACATTTAGGAATTGCTTTGAGGAAACTTTCTCGAACTTGCTCGGGTATGATGAGGTCCCATGCTTGGATTGCTCGCTTGATCATCGTGATTCGTTTGACCTCACTTCGAGGGGACATCCACTCATCATCTGTGTCATCATCTCTGCTTACAAAATCTTCTGCAATCCATAGGTCACGAAGGTGCTTTTTGAAGGGTGCCATGATTGATACGTCGAGCGGTTGACAATGAGACGTAGCGTTGGTGGCAGTGGACACACCTCAAAGCCGGTAAGTTCAGCTGTTGCAATACCTTCCGCACTGACGTGGGATTCAAAGTTGTCCAGGACCAACAATGACTTCCCTGTGACGCGCTCGGCAAGGAACCACCACAGGTACAGTGCCTGGACTCTGGATATGACACCCTTGAGTTTGGAATGGTTCACTAATACAGAGAGCGAAATAGTCACAGCGATTGCTTCACGTGCCCAATACAATGAATTAATGAGTATTACATGCTCATTTACTGTTTGAATTGTGGAATTGTGCGAGAAAGCGTACAGTGCAGGTTCTCAGGTGTGGAAGTCAGAATATGACATTCGATGAAAACTCAACTTGTATTATGAATTATGACGAGCAAATCACATTAGTACTTAGTGATGGCACCTTTGGCCGCCAAATCAGCAATGTAAAGCTGAGGCACAGAAGCAATGAGTCCCTGGAGAGTAGACAACCCAATTCGAGACCACGACAGTTTGATGGCACAAATGAGATCCTCAATGGAATTGTACTGTTTTCCATTGGCGTAGACCTCACGCACAACAATTGCCCAGAGGTTTCAATAGGATTCAGGTCAGGCGACAAAGCAGGATGCTTAAAAAGCGTAACGTTTTGCTTTTCCAAAAACTCCATGGTCTCCTTCGCACGATGTATGGAGGCCCCATCTTGCATGAAAACGAACGCGTCACCATAATTCAAATGGGCAAACGGGTAGAGATGGTCCTGCGGTGTCCATATATATTTGACCGCCGTCTGGTTGCCTTCCAGGAAAGCCAATTCGCAGAGCCCGCGGCTCGACAAGCCACCCCAAATCATCACAC
>NW_008580171.1:204104-205964 GCF_000520115.1 Aphanomyces invadans
CTTGCGTTGTCCAAAATGATGGTAGCATTTTCAATTCCATTTTCGTCCAATGCCAGCAAAAATTTGGAAAACCACCCCACAAAATAGGAGTGATTGAACATCGCATGGTAGTCTTTGGTCTCCTTGTCGTTTCGCCCACCATGGAAAATGTCCAAACACAACAACTTTGACCCCACACCATAAATGCCAGCAATGGCAGCATAAATAGTATCGCCTGCCTTTTTTGGACGCTTTGACGCGCAAGTCCTGCTCGTCGGAACCAAGCACCGTAGTCAGTTGACGAATCTAAATCAAAATCGACGAAACCACGACCATACAGTAGACGCCCTTTTTGTTTTAACATTGTGGGTGCGTGATTCGCGGCGCTGCTGAACAAATTGCTGCACGAGACCATGGACTTACTGGTTGTAAGGAACACGAGTTGCGTGGACAGTAAGGTTTGCCTTGAAGTGGAGCAACAACAACAGACATTCAAGCATGTATATACGCCAATCTTCTTTTACGGTTCTTTCGCTGCGACCGAGCATTCAACCGACGTGGACATCAACGTATGTGGTCCCAGTGTGACGGAGAAAGGCATGAAGGCGCAAAATGTCGAGCCTTTCCTCCGTTGTAAGGGCACGTAGGCGCCCAGCCTTGACAAAGGAAACGACTTGTTCAAACTCGGACGTGTTCGTTGCGTAAGTTGGAAAATGTCCTTTCATCCATTGCGAAGGGATTTGCTAGCACCAGCTGTTTCACGTAAACCTTCGACAATGTATATCGTTCGGTTACGGGGTAATATTTTTGTAACAAAAAGTTAGGAGGACTTTACAGTTCCACAGTTGAAAATGACTGTCATTTTTACCTTTGTTCGAGTATATCTCAAAGCCTACACGGAACGACGGAATGGTACGCCTATCGAATTTTCCTGAAAGACAACTTCTATTTTAACCAATGAAGTTAGATTTCCACATTGAGCTACTTTAATTGGCTAAATGATGCATTTGTAATTTTCCAAATTCGGTGTGGCTTAAATTCCCTCGTTGTCTGTAATAGTGGGAAGCGCTCGTCAGGTCCATGACGAACCTGGGTACTATCGTCAAAAAATGATTTCGTTCGCCCAATTGTGGTCAAAGGAAGGGGGCAATCTACAACAATTTAGTTAAGCACAGCCGAGCGTATTCTGACAGTAGTCGACATGATCGACGAGCCGGCGGATAATTCTATCACTTGTTAGAGTGTTAAACAACTCGCCACGAAACATGTGGTCCTCTCACTATTTATGGCACCCAAATTAGAATCCAGTATGCATTACCAAGCATACTAAAATGGACCTTTCCATTTTAGTATACTTGGTAATGCATACTGGGTTCTAAAGTGAACTAGTCATCTTTTGTAGTAATCTCACTGTCATAGTCTGATGAGTCGCAAATGTCAGCATTGCTTTCAAAGGCCTGTAGATGCGTGTGAAGCCGCGTTCAAGCAGCCTCGGATGGCTGACTCAGACAAGTTGTAAAAAGCACGTTTGGGCCGAGTAAGAACAGCCGGAAAGGTTCTTGTGGTGGTGGACTGACGGCCTACTTCGCCTTTTACTATCGCCCACACAAGTTCGACAGGTTGAAGATCCGAGTGATGGTGTGAATTCAACCACGCGGCCTTTTTGAGACGTCATTGCAACCACCTCGACTTCGATGTTGGCCTCAATATACAGTGCCAACTAGGACCACAAAACACTCTTCAAATCGCCCGGCTGAAATGGTATATTGTACTGTAGGCAAGCTGCTTGCATGTTGTTTTTTTCATTTTGACTTTAGAGTACCAACTGGAAACACTTGTGATACTTTGCGTTGTCCAAAATGATGGTAGCATTTTCAATTC
>NW_008580171.1:209556-213030 GCF_000520115.1 Aphanomyces invadans
GCTCGCGTTCCAACGAATTCTCGAGCGATCTCGTCTACGTAGTATCAGTATTTAGAAAAGAGATCGATCATCGACCTGCAATCCTCGGTGGTAGCCTTGCGATCGCCGATGGCACCTTTACGATCCTCAATGTCTGCCCATTTTTCTTCGATCTGGACGCGGAGCTTTGCGATACTGCCCTGCTCTATCATTATAGAGCTGCGCATGTTCATAGAGCGTTCCTTCAAGTCGTGGAAATGGTCGAGCGCCTGACGCTTGGCCTTCTTTGTACCAATCGGGGTTGGAAACATTGTCTTCATCAATCCCTTCAAAGCAAGGATTATCATGCCGTTTCCTCACTGTGCGCATCAATAGTGGTGATAGCATGTCGATGTTGTCAATTTACTGTTCATCGCAAAATACTACCATATCTCGTGATGCTGGAAAGGCGATCCCTTAGTGTCAGTGCATGACTTCAACGTCGCCTGGAGACAGTCTTCGCTCAGCTAGAGCACTCGATAGACGTCATCGACTTAAAATGAAATTGGCAGTAACGTTAGAATCGGAAAGGTAAGATGGAAAATCACTTTCGCACTGGGCATGCTGTTGAGGCAGATCCACGAGCTCGTCGATGTCAAGGAGTGGAGGTTTCGCATCGTGCAGAGTGCATTGGTGGCGGTCATGCTCTCAATCACTGTGGAAATTGCATCTAGCCGTGAGAGAGGCACTTTTCAAATTTCCAAAACGATGGCATGGAGCGGAGCGATGTGAAACATCATCACGCTGGTATCTCCAGGCAATTTCTCTGAAATTGGCATTGTACGTTGATCTGCATGCATTTTTCCGAAGTTGTAGCGGGTTACATGATCGGATCAGCTCGACGACCATCTCCAACGTTCTGGGACCCCCGCGCGCGACGAAAGCATTCATTGCAAATGCCGCGCACACTGTTCGTGAAGAAGGTCCGCGCAGGATGGTGGGTGGCGAAGGGAGGGGTGGTCGACAAATTCGTGTCACAAAGTACGGTGGTGGTGTAGTTGCCAAGAGAAGGTCCCAGTAGGGTGCTGAAGGGTTCATCCCAAAACACGGTCCAGTATCGGCCTTAAAACACTCCACAACACATGCTCGAGGGAAGAATGTACGCTGCATTCAACTCGTTAAGGCTTCGCACTCGCATTCGGCGGTGGAGCATTGCGCCGTGGGCGACAGTGCCAACAACACGTGCACAGTGAAACGCAAAACAGCAAGATGCATCCCATGAACCCAATTAGCATCGGCGCCAAGCCTTCATCGAGAAAGCACGACTCGCCGCACGTTCGCTCGTACCGGCACTGACACTTCGACGGGATGTAGTTGCCACTGTATTGATCGGCACACCGCACGCTTAGGTACTTGGGGTCGTTGTGTGGACAGCAGCACGTCACGTCCCTGGCACACACAATCGTCAAGTGGCACTTGACGTAGCAATCGGGTCGCGCACGCACCCGCTACGGCACACAAGACCTTCGTTCATGTCAACCGACCCGCCTAAGTCGAACACGTTGGGGCATGTGGTGTTGTTGGCACAGGCGGCGCATGCAGCGGTGTTGAACGGCGGGGGATCGTGGTTGGCGTACGGGGGCGGGAGCGTGCCGACGTAGACAAAGCACACAATCACTCCAACCGTCAACGCGACCAGGATGGCCTTGTTCCAAAGGGGGATAGCCATGGCTGCGGAAGATTTTATGGACGTTGTCGTCCCGTGAGAAGGTGGCTATGAATAGCACGACGGTGATGTCAAATACACTTTCTTATGCACACGATGAATAATCCCGCAGTAGTTGCTGCCTCTTTCGGAAATGCTGAATTATGTTGAAAAGCACAAGTTTGTATGAAATTTTACAAGTTGCAAATGTTATATACAGAGAGTCGTAAAAGAAATTCTTCATGATTCAAATATAATGTACACTTTTACAGAGTTGTCGTGTACTAGTATTAAGTAGTAGTACAAAGAAGTACTCTTTTCTTCAAATTTCTGCCATGCACGACAGATGATGTTGCACTGGCCATCGCAATCCTCTTGTTCACCTGACATAGCATGGAGGAGTTGATATCATGCGAGCTATTCTTCGCCTATTTCTAAGGGGCCGTCTAACTCTATGTAGTTAATCTTAACATAGAAACCCTTGAATTTTCGGTGATAATGATTTTTGTCATTATTTTTTGTTACTAATGCCAGCATTTTCAATTCTGACATTTTCAGTATATTTACAGTTAAGAACATACAGAATGTTCCGCTACCGTAAAAATATACTACTAGAATATTTTAACTTGACGCTTCGGAAATCTCTGAGTCCCGATACACTTTAGGCGCAAAAACGAGCTATTTTGTAAAATTTGATTAAATTCAAGTGAATTATGGCTCATACTTCGAAGTATTGTCTACTTGTTATTTTCAAAAAGCTCTTCAGACTTTTAAATAATTTCAAAATGCATACAAAAATTTAAATACCAACAAATATAGAAACTATAAAAAGTAAAGAATACAGTATAATAAATGTAAAAGGACCTAGAGATATAGTTTATTTCAATATTATGAGTTCAATTTCGATTTTCAAATTCAGCGCATTTCATGATTTACTAGTATTGAATTTTGAATTGATAAGAAGTAAAGATGTACTAAATATAATAGATGCTTTTATAACAAGTATATCCAATTAAGAAAATTTTAGGTTTATAACCAATATTTCAATTATTGACAATTGTTTTTTATCTAACATCATAACAACAAAATGATATATACCTGTTATAGCTCCAAATATTTATTTAAAGGTCTTTGACCTCTTAATTTTGAATTTGATCTAAAATTGTGCTGAGCTAAAGGGTGTGGCAGCTTTGGGAATTTTTGTTTTATACTATAAATAGCATTTAAATAATTTCGGGTGATTGACCTCGATGGTCAGCAATATCCGGAAAAGACTATTCTTGGCTCGAAAACCCCATTTTCATCCAACATGCCATTGTCGGGGATGTGTTGGCGACATATTGGGCTTTGTACTTGGACGTAGCATTTTGCCCGCAACATGGCATTCTCTCCAATGCTGGGTCTACGCTATGCTGTATTTTGTAAGTGCATGCATACCACTGCTTACCCGGCACGCGTTTCAGGTTGAGGCGGGACTTGGTGGTGCTGAGTTGCAATCGTGGGAATCACGACGTCCTCGGCAACGTTGCACATGCCATTGCCGCTCACGCCGCGCTTGACGCGGATGTGGCTGATTCCGCCCTGTTCGGCGCCCCATGAGAGGCGGAACTACCGTATTTGTCGTAGTCTTGCACCATGGTTTTTTTGTCGTTGTTCTGCACCATGGTATCAAACCTTAACTATGCGCCAAGAATCACCACTTTGTTGTTGAAATGCACCGTCGCTGAGCGGATTGGACGTTATGTGTCCAATAGTGAAGCGTGCAAATTTAGATCCAACCAATGAAGTAACTCCTAAATTCATGGCTCGTG
>NW_008580171.1:227662-257905 GCF_000520115.1 Aphanomyces invadans
CAACCGAACTGCCCGTTTCGACCAGCATCGACGGAGACTGCGTGTTGACGGCAGGACGAGGGGCTCTCCAGTCACGATACAGGGGCACTCACGGCCGAGAAGGCCCACGCTGCGCACGAGATTGACGCACTTGCCAGTGGTCCAGGCCATGACGCTCCATCACGATTTAGTTGGCCTCGGGGACCGAGCGGAAGGCACTTCGGCTTTCTTCGATGAGCACATCCTCCAGGATCTTCTCGAATTCAGTTGGTGCCATGAGAGCAAACGAGCGAACGTGGTGTCGGGGTTGTTGCGACGGACCCCTTCGATCGCGAGCTTGTTAGCGTATGTAGTTACCGCTGGAGCGCGCCGTTTTCCGTCTCTGCCGGCCTTTTGGTGACGCGGGACAACAAACCTTGCGCCGCGGCTGCAGGGTCCAAACCCTGGGCCACTCGCTCAACAGTGCGGGCAGCACGGAGCGTTCATCAGCCGAGAGTTTGCTCACGGATTGTTTGGTGGCGGCAGCAGGCACGACGAAGAGGGTGCCAAATAATTTCAGTGGAGGGCCGAGTGCACATCGCATGACTCTATCTCCTGAATGGCGCGGCACTCGCGAATACTGTGACTCGGTATCCAGTCTGGCGGTACGGTCATGTCGAGAGCCTTGACAACGTTCGGATTCGCGTGGGCAGCACGTCCGCCCCAACAAGGGAGTGCCGACGCACCATCCTCGATATCGACACACGGAATCGACGTCCATGCGGTCGGCAGTCGCTAAGCTAGCTGGTCGGAAGTAAGATCGGTTGGTTTGCAACGAGTTCCACGCTCCGCAGAGGCGACGAGCCATAATTCCCCCCTACATCAAGTTTGCAACTTGCACAATACAGTCGGCGTGATTCTGCATGACCGTGCATGCTCGTTTGATTAGAAGTACGAGCGCCAAGCGCCTTTCATGTTTCGGTAGCATCGGCCGATGCGGAATGCTGTGGGCATCATCGGCGGTGAATCCAAATTTGTCGCTCCGTGAAGCAATGAAATCGTTGCAAATGGTGGTGGGGCAAAACCAAAAACTCTGCTGCTTTACGCGGCGTGGGTCGACCATGTCGACGTTGACGCACGAAGAACGATTACACTCGAAAGATTTTTCGGTGGACGGAGATGAGTTGTATCCTAGCCGCGGTCGGATCGAGATGGCTTCAACAAGCAGTCGTTTACTTGTTCGTGGTGGGCTCGAGGGACTCCCGCGAGCGACAGACCTAACATGACGCAGACCCGTTCTTCCTTTGTCTTCTTAGGCGAGACAAGGTGGCGATGACATGTGCCCTTGACTCTGGTCTGGCCACCATGACTGTGGCAGTTGGCAGTCACCGGCCACGAACTAGTACGAGCTATACTTAGCCACCTTTTCACGGGACGGCAACGTCCATAAAATCTTCCGCAGCCATGGCTATCCCCCTTTGGAACAAGGCCATCCTCGTCGCGCTGACGGTTGGAGTGATTGTGTGCTTTGTCTACGTCGGCACGCTCCCGCCCGCGTACGCCAACCAAGATCCCCCGCCGTTCCACACCGCTGCATGCGCCGCCTGTGCCAACTACTCCACATGCCCCAACGTGTTCGACTTGGGCGGGTCGGTTGACATGAACGAAGGTTTTGTGTGCCGTAGCGGGTGCGTGCGCGACCCGATTGCTACGTCAAGTGCCACTTGACGATTGTGTGTGCCAGGGACGTGACGTGCTGCTGTCCACACAACGACCCCAAGTACAGCGTGCGGTGTGCCGATCAATTCAGTGGCAACTACATCCCGTCGAAGTGTCAGTGCCGGTACGAGCGACTGTGCGGCGAGTCGTGCTTTTTCAACGAAGGCTTGGCGCCGATGCTAATTGGGATCGCGGGATGCATTGTGCTGGTTTGCTTTTCCATTTGCACGTGTTGCTGGCACTGCCGCTCACGGCGCAATGCTCCACCGCCAACTGCGAGGGCGAAGTGTTTATGTGGATGAATCAATCTGGACTCTGCTTTGGAATATGGTTTCCAGTAAAAAAACGATGGCCGACCTGCTCCACTCTGCAAGACATGGCAAGCACGTTTTCTCATCGCAGTGGACGGTGGTGTATATCTTTGCAAAGTGTGGGGAATCAAATATCCTACATGGCATGAACTACCCCGCGATGAGCTACGGGTCCCACTTCCTCGCGAGGTCCTTGTGTGTCTTTTCAATCAGTGGGGATGCTTCGGTCGGTCCGCGAAGGGGCTTGGTGGATCTCGGGGTCGTGTGGTGTTTCGCTGGAGTTGCGCCGGTCTTTTCGCGGTCGGTATACAGCGCCCACTTGAACGACGCCTCGGCGGCGCCCAGTCGATCTTCCAGCGACTTGGGCAAACTGCGCCACGAGTTCCAAAAGAGCCATGCGCCAACAAACAGCACATTTTCCGACACGAGGATCATGACGAGGCGTGTGCTCATGTCAAAGCACTCAAACGACGGACCAAACCGAAACGAGTCGAGCTTGATCTTGGCGACGCATTGCGGCACGAAAAACTCGACCGCGCCCGTCGACACAAATACGAGCCCCGTGTACACAATCACACCCATGCACGCGAGAATGACAAACATCGTGTACCATTCGCCAATCCCGCCGGCTTTCTGGGGCAATGGGCGCTGCATCTTGGTGCACAGGCGGTACCCGTCGGCGCGGTACTTGAGCGCGTTGATACAAAAACAGCACAGCGGCATGAGCGGCCACAGCATCGAAAACATGACGACAAAGCCGTACTGAACCATCGCCGTGTGGTAGTCATCGTACGGATCGTACTGATCTTGCTTGCCCTGGAACAGCACTTCCCGCGCGACACGATGCAGCGCATCCCATGCTTGAACGTTGACTTGGAGTCCTTTGGCTTTTGAATCGCTCGCAAGCCGGGTTGTTTTCTGGACCCCGGTAGAAACAGTGGTGGGCTCCACGATGTCGGCTGCTGTCGACTCGCCATACTCGAGAGTGCCAAGGATTGCGGCATCGCGCTTGCGGGCGTCTTGTGTGGTGAGCATCGCGAGCGCTTGTTGGTCGGTGCGCTTGCGCAGCGCGACGTGGCGTCGGCGAAGGGCCCATGGGACGAGCAGCTGAATGAGCAGGTTCAGCAGTTGCGCCACCACGACCGGCGTCACGAACAGCGATTCCAAGTTCAAATGCTTCATGTCGAACGTGACGTACCTGTTGTGCATAACGTCGTCAAGGGTCAATGCAAAGATGCGATCGAGGTATACCCTTTGCAAGGATTGCACTGTGTCAAGCTGCCGCCGTGGGGAAGACGATGCCATGGCGGCGGGCACGACGTGCACAGTTTGGACCATTTGTCCAAGTACGGGCCAAAGCAGCAGTTTGGTTCATCTTGAAACAGAACCGAGTTGAGGGCGTTGGTGATGGTATCTCCCGCCCCTATTCGGATGCACCACAGGGCGCCTGTGTGAGCCACCGACGACTTGAGCCGACCAGAGTCACCACCAGCACGTCCACACAACTCCAAAAGCGAACAGATTCGATCGCGTCCTTGTCACGCACCTGGCACCACGTACACGAACGCGAGGAGGAAGAACCACGTGTAAATGTTGAGAAAGTCCATGAAGAACAGCTTCCGAATCAAGCTGCGCTCAAACTGCTCGGTGGTGCGCCAATTTTCCCATTGTGTACACAGATGGGCCATTGTCTTGACCACCAGCTCCCACTGCACCACATCCACAAACAGGCCAAACACGATCCCGCCCCCGAGGACACAAAACCACTGGACCCCGCCGAATCCCGTGTCGGGGAATCGAATCTGAAATGTTTCGTACGTCGTGATCCAGGCCGCGATGAACAGCATCATGATCGCGATCTGCACTACCATGAAGATCGTGACAAACACGTACACGGGGATGCGCTTCCACCACGCGTAAACAACTTCCATCTTGTTTGTGACTGGGTTGTACCGCTCCGAGCCTTGAAAGTTCGGGTTCGGATACAGCAGGAACTTGGTATGCAGGTCGTTTTTCCACGCAAAGTTGAGCGCGCTGTTGTGGCGCCGCCACCGCTTGAGAAACCAAAAACTCCAAATCACCGACACGAAAAAGCCCCACACGACCAAAAGCTGCATGTACATGGCCGTGCCTGCGCAACTTCATGTCAAACACGACCTCAGAGGGACCGGCACGAACCTAAATACGGACGTGACAGCGTGAAGACTACCCCCACGATCGCGATCGGAATCAAGCTCTGGTTGTAGCAGTCGAGAAAGCAGAAGTAGTACGCGACACGCTCCCCAAAATACGTCTTCACATGCGCACTGAACTGCTCGGCGTCGAGACGACCGCAGCTTCGAATGTACTTGCGCATCAATGCGGACGTTTCTGCTTCGTCCTGGACGGGGAACACGTGGCGGATGAGCGGCACGGCCTTCTTCGTGATGTTGGCGCGGGCGCGGATGATGTACTCAATCGCTTGGATGCGGTCGGCTGGATCGACGTCAGAAGGATCGTTGACAAGGATGTCGTCCAGTTCCCGCGCGTTTCCACACCGCATCCACATCTGAAGTTTCAAATCTTTGGCAAAATGGAGCACCAGCGCATCTGGCGCGCGGACGAGGACGATGTAGTACGTCGAGTCCGTGCCTTCAATCACGTCCACCCACAAACCTACCAAGACGCTTGTGCATTCGAGTCATAGACGCAAGGGGTGCTTATTACCCTGAGCCACGAGTGGATCGACAATTGTCGTTTGCACTGCTACCTTCTCCGAATCGAGTCCTTTTAGCCGCTTGGTCACGACAGCAAAGTCATAGCACGAACGAGGCTTCTCCCCCTCGCCACGGCCAGTCAAAAATCGGTACTCTCCTTTCGTTACCGGCACTTCCTTGGGGAAGTCCGTCATCTCTGCCGTCGCCGCTGCTTTGGCGGTGGGATATGCTTCAACTTCTGTCGTGGAGACTACTATCCGGATGCGCATGATTCTGACTGTAAATAGTGTGCTGGAGAATTTCCTCCTATTTTTCGATTTGTCAAGTGCGATCCTTTTTGAAAAAACCCTCAGAATAATCTGGAAATAGTGTGAATATCATCTTCGACCACGGTGAATATCATCCGGATAATGCGGAGTTCAACTTATCCGGTAAAAAGCTCTGTATCCGGACCGCGCCATTCGTTGTCCATTCAACGACGCGGTGACAATGCTCCACCGTGCGTTGTCAGCAGCGCCGCGCACGAGACCTCTTCTTCATGCGGCTTTCTCGACCGCTAGCTCCCGTACGGCTCGAAGTGAGGTTGAGCTGGAGCTGAGTGCAATCGTAGGATTCCCCGATCTCATTACGGGTGACCCGTACAACAACGTGAGCGAGGCGATTGCTTCGAAAGTTGGAATGAACTTGCATCGACAACCAAACCACCCGCTTAACATCATCAAGACGAAAATCGCGACATACTTTGACGACTTGCATGCAAATGGGTAAGCAACCAACGCCTCATTAGTCGGATTCCCATCATGCTCGTGCGTGTAGCCAACCCAAAATGCACTTGTTTGACAACCTGTCGCCCGTCGTTTCGGTTGCTGATTGCTTCGACCACATGCTGATCCCCGAGGACCATGTGTCTCGCCGACCAACTGACACGTACTACCTCAACCCGACGACGTTGCTTCGCACTCACACGAGTTGCCACGAAGTGCCGTTGATGAAGCAGGGCATCAAAAACTTCCTCGTCGCTGGCGACGTCTACCGTCGCGACGAGATCGACGCGAGCCATTACCCCGTGTTTCATCAGATGGAAGGACTTCGCTTCTTCCCCGAGGTACCATCTCCCGTCCCATGTACCATTCAATCGTTTGACACATGTGTCCAGCTGAGCCGGTCGATTCCGTACGATGCCCGCGTCGCGCTTGTCCAGGAGCACCTCAAGACGACGCTAGAAGGCATGGTCGAATCGATTTTCGGCAAGGTCGAGATGCGCTGGGTCGACGCGTACTTTCCATTTACGGATCCATCGCTCGAGCTTGAAATTTACTTTGAAGTACGCGTTTGCGTGTCGTCTTGCTTCACACTACGTGGTGCAATTGCAGGGCGAGTGGCTCGAAGTGCTGGGATGTGGCGTGCTGCAGCGCCAAATTGCCGAACACGGCGGCGTCGTCGACGAAGTCGGGTGGGCATTTGGCCTCGGATTGGAGCGACTGGCCATGGTGCGTGCATTCATTCCAGCCGTCCATCCTGTCATGCGTGTGACTCAACGTGTGGTGGCCAGGTCCTGTTCGACATCCCTGACATTCGGCTCTTCTGGACCACAGACGCGCGCTTCTTGTCGCAATTCCAAGTACGTGTACCGAGATCGGGGAAGGTTCAAAATTGTGGTTAGGATGGTGTGATCTCCAAGTTCAAACCGTACAGCAAGTACCCGCCTTGCTACAAGGACGTGAGCTTCTGGCTGCCGCCCGAGTTTCACGAGAACAATTTGTTTGAGGTCGTGCGCAATGTCGCGGGGGACATGGTCGAACAGGTAGACTGGTGGCTTTCAATTGATCTTGGCGTCGTCCGTCATGGTCATGTCCAGGTCGTACTCGTGGATGCGTTCACCCACCCAAAGACGCAGCGCTCCAGCAAGTGCTTTCGCATCACGTACCGCCACCTGGACCGCAACTTGACCAACGAAGAAGTCGACGACATCCAGGTTTATCTTGGCGACACATTGCACTGGCACCTCAACGACTCTTACGCAGGTGGTTGTGCGAGACGCCATGGTCAAGGAACTCGGCGTGGAGCTGCGATAAGGCCGGCCTGGCCCATTTAGGACGGCCAGAGACTGAACCGTAATCGATCGCTGCTTCCGTGCCACAATGCCTTCATTCTACCCTTCCTACATGCTTAATCTCAAGTGTCACGACCTCGAAGCGAACCCAACGTGCAATCCAACGGGGGGGACATGGAGATACATGCTGTCATGGTTGTGTATGCCGTTCTCGTCGAGGGAGTCCATCCTCGTGGGGCTGCACCCACATGGACAGTCACATGCCGCCATCTACCCAACTGTCTCGCCATCCTTGCCAAGTACGACTTGATTTCTTCCGAGACTTCTCCGCAACGAGCAGAGTCAGGTCAAGTTGGCAGGGAGGTACTTGGCAGAGGGCTTGTCGCTGTGTTTCGTTGCCCACAGCAACGCTTAGGTCAGACGCATTGTTTTCTTTGTATTGCTGCCACGGGAGCACGTGCAAGTGCCCTCCGTAAGCAGCGCTCGAGTGTCTTGGGGAGCAGGTCGAAGTACAAATCGCAACCACGGCAGCATGGCTGCCATCTCCATCACCTTGACTGTGCAGGGGGTGCTCTGGTCAGTGTACAGTCACCGCGTGATCCCCAGGTAGCGTGCTTCACCTGCGGCGACGTTTGCGTGAACGTGATGGCCATTCTGGAATCTTCACACGGCCACACTACGTCGAGCGCTTTGTTCGAGGCAAAACCAACGAAAGAAAATGTTAAATCGTCGCCACCATGCCGAATCGGGACCTCCTCAACAATCGTGGCGGCATCTCGTCGTTCCTATGGCTCAGCGCTGCCTTGAGGCACGTAAATGCCTCAGCATCGTCAAGTGTCCATGCAAACTAACATTGCCCGCCGTCGTGCAGCTCTCGGTAAAGTTTTGGCGCAGGAATTCAGCCTTGGTCACGTCCCCAGTCATGCAGTCCATGGCGGACGTCGACCTGTCTTCGTTGCAATGCCAATGCATTACTCGGACACTCGTGGCTGCAATGTCCATCACAGCGAACGAATGTCATTTCTCCTCGCAGTGTTTATCATGCCAGTGGCAACCCCGTTCAAGGAATTGCGCTCGCATGCCCCATCCATCACCAGCTCTGTTCATCCCTCGCTTCGCATACAAACACCGAACGACTTCCAAGTGACCGTGCCACCTTGCCCATGGCCTCCGGCGTACACCCTTCCGAGCGACGGCGATGGAGGCATCTTCCAAGTGTCCGCGCTCTGCAGCGAAATCCATGGCACTTCCGTCATCGGTACGATTGGAAACTCTCGTGGAGGGACGAAGCGATGTCTTGGTGACCACGGGTGCCGATGGAAGCTCCTTGCCCAAGTGTGTGAAATGTGCACTTACCCTGATACAGACTGTGTTGCCCATTCCTTCAACGTGAAGGGATCTCGACGCTTGTCAAGCAATTCCGTCTCGCAGCCCCCACAGGCGACCCCGGGCTTCTCCGACTGCTCCATCCCCAGTCAACCCTTCAACTGGAGCTGGCCCTACCTCCATATTCGTCAGCGTCCATGACACGATCAATGATAATCATAGCCATCCTGTCGGTTCTGGCGTAATGACTCCATCGCCAAGTTCACTCGAATCGATTACTCAATTCAAATTGAAATGCAATTGACGGATTTGTCTGCAGAACCATCCTGGCACCTCGAGTGTGCCAGTCTACCTTCATCGGCAGCAACCTCTCGCCACTTGGTGCTGGAATGCCGTGCGAGACATATCCTCTATGAAATTCTACGAAGCGACGCGGTGTGAGCTCGATCCCAGACCGGTCACACCACCCGCAGTGTTCACAGTCTCGTTGCGTGCCAACTGGATTGCGAGGTGTTATGGGCAATATCGTCAGGCGTGGAGCTTCTACAAACATGGAATGCCTTGAGCAGGATGGTACAAGAAAGACCTGCTCATTTCCTTCCATTGTCTTCCATTGCTCAATTCAGTCAAGACAGCATGCGGGGCAAAGTTGACAAGTGGCCACCGCCCCCTCGTGGAATTCGCTCGCCCGCCCACACGTTCAACGGGTGTCTGAGCGGTAGTCGAGCTTTATCTGGCGACAGAAATCCCAGGAGCCCATTATGACGGAAGCGGCACACGTCGATGGAGCAGAGAGACCTCAGTAGCATGGCCAGTACCTGCATGCCGCTGCTATGATCTGCTGACCCAAACGGATAGAGCATTTTCACAAATTTGCCAAAATTCGGAAATGCCGAAAAAATTACCAAAAATTGTGGGACAATAGGGACAATCCGGACTTAGTTGGACAAATCGATGGGCATGTGCTCAAATAAATGCAGCTTGGCGATCCAAACTTAATCGGACTTGATTGAGCCTCCGCCGCAGAAAACTTCGACATGAGTGGAAGCGTTGGCGGCGCGACGATGTCTCTAGGGGACTTGGACGTCGGGACGCTTGATGCGTGGTGTGAGAAGCTGCTCACGTGCCAGCCACTCAGTGAACCAGAGGTTGTCCGTCTTTGTGCCCGTGCCAAGGAAGTATTGCGGAACGAGTCGAACGTTCAGCCGGTTCGATGCCCTGTCACGGTCTGCGGCGACGTCCACGGCCAATTCCACGACCTCATGGAGTTGTTTCGCATCGGAGGTCATGCTCCCGACACAAACTACTTGTTTATGGGAGACTACGTTGACCGAGGGTACTATTCCGTGGAGACGGTGACGTTGCTTGTGGCTCTCAAAGTCCGGTACAAGGACCGCGTTTTCATCCTTCGTGGGAACCACGAGAGTCGGCAGATCACACAAGTGTATGGGTTCTACGATGAGTGCTTGCGCAAGTACGGCACGCCGAACGTGTGGCGTCAGTTCACGGAAGTGTTTGACTATTTACCATTGACGGCGGTTGTCGAGAACCAGGTCAGAGAACAGTCTTCTTGATGGCTCCCGACTTTTCGCCATCTCATCTTCACGCAGATCTTTTGCTTGCATGGCGGGCTGTCTCCTTCGATCGACACGTTGGACCACATTCGCGCTCTGGACCGGGTGCAAGAAGTGCCGCACGAGGGGCCAATGTGCGATCTGTTGTGGAGCGACCCGGACGACCGATCGGGGTGGGGCATTTCGCCCCGCGGGGCCGGATACACTTTTGGTCAGGACATTTCCGACCAATTCAACCATGCGAACGGCCTCACGCTGGTTTCCCGCGCACACCAACTCGTCATGGAGGTCCGTTGACGTTCCGTCTCGCCACCGATCTGACGACCGTGGATGGCTCAGGGGTACAACTGGTCGCACAAAATGAACGTCGTCACCATTTTCTCGGCGCCCAACTACTGCTATCGCTGTGGCAACGAAGCGGCCATCATGGAGATCGACGAGCAGATGCAGTATACCTTGTACGTACGCTCCTGTCTTCCTTCTCGAGCTCATCCATGTCGATGTGCAGCTTGCAATTTGACCCAGCGCCACGCCGCGGTGAGCCGCATGTGAGTCGGCGAACTCCCGACTATTTCTTATAGACAGCATCCCCCGTGAATATGACGACTCCTCGCGTACTTCAGTTTGTCGTCGTGTGCCTTCCACACGTCCAAACCATGGGCGGTATTGCCAAGTTCGTGCCACTTGAGCTGCAGGCATGTACCGACAGTGAACTCGTCTGGCTGCTTACTCGACGAGCCGCACCTCGAACAATTGCATCGTATGCTGCTGTGCGTGGTCTGAAGGCTCAGCAGTTCAGCCGCACACACGGCTGCGTCTTCAACACTGCAGGCATCGCTTCAGAAATCAAACGATAAGCACGCTCGAGGTGATGAGTTTCGACATCCGCGCGCTCTCCGATGGTACGTGCGACTGCAAGGTGCAAACTTGATCGAGGAAGGTTCAAAAGCATGGCCGTGACACGCAAACGATGCCTGGGTCACGCATGCAGGTGATGAAGGACTCGAAGAACGCATGCGCGGCAGGGTCGGTGCAATCAAGCAACTGTTCGCAGTACGTTGTTGGGAGAGGATGCATGTTTCGGAGACGGCATAAGCGGGTCAAGCGGCAATAGCCAGGAACGCCACCTGTTCAAAGTTGCCGCACTGGCGCATGTACTCGTCGTGGAAACAATGCTCTTGTTTGACGTACCGACACTTGTGCATCGCATGATGGAGGCACATGACGTCGCCTGTCAAGGAGCACGTAGCACTTTGGAAGTCTCGAAGGGATGGCACCACCACTCAGCACCGATTTATTTCGAGTCGCTAACGCTTTCTCGTGCCACCATACCCGGAGCATGACCACGAAACCCCGCACGATGCGGCCGGCAGTAGCAGGACAAGGATATCTGCTGGCATCCCTTGATTCACCACCCCACCTCAGCCAGCTCGAATCTTTCGTGATTTCGACGACTCATGCCACCCACTGTCAACATGACCTCTCGCCCTTCGCGATCTCTATTCAGGTTGACTGCCCAAGGTAACGCCGCTAAGCCACCGATACTTGTGCCGTGAATTCGCCAACCACGCAGTGGTGCGGAGCAGCGTCTGTTTGTACATTGAACAGTCGTGTTCACACGTCGCCATGATGTCCTGATCACATCACGAGGACGGAATGTTGTAATTGCGAACCTTTTTCCGCTCTTCGGCCATTTCGGCGCGCTTGGACTGCAGCTCCTTCAACTTGGACATGACGCTACGCTGGCTGTCGGTCTCTCTGCACGCGCCACATTGTCAGATCAACTCCATTTGACGGGAAGCTCATCACCTCTGCACGTGTGAAGGCGCACGCGGGCGTCCCTGAGCAGGCTCGACGTCCACCTTTTTCCCAGCCAGAGCTAATACTTCCTTGGCATGCTTGAGCTTGAGCCTGGCGTCCGACATGGTCGGAGGCGGAGTGAGGTGGTGGGACGTCTGGGTTGCCGCACCAACGGCAGACGCCGTTGTGTCCGTAAAGCTCGGAGTTCGTTTCGCTCGCGCAAGGTCCACCTACATGGGGTCAACCCCGCCATCAATTGGAGTTTTTTCGTGGATGCACAAACTTGTTCTTTGGCCGCTTGAAACGACATCAACTTGTCAGATGCATCGGAAAGAGTGATACCGCCGCCAATGGAGCTGTTGGGACTCGCGTCTTCGCGCTTGAGCCACCTCCGTAGTTCCTTCTTCAGCGCTTTGTTGTGCAGTTTGGATTCTTCCAGCGCTTGGGTAAGCTCTGCCACCCGAAGTTCCTGTATCAGCACCGTTTTCGTGACGCAACTCCATATAATGAGTGCCTCGTCAAACCTGCTGCTTGAGCGCAAACGAATTGTCTGGTGCGGTCGTGCCGAGCTGGAGCTTTCGGTTTTCCGCCGTCAGTCGATTGCTCAATTCCATGAGGGAATTGCGTTCGTTCTTGAGTACATCAACTTGAGCCAGAGCGTCGTGGAGCTGGTTGCGAAGACCGGTGATCACTGCCGTACTTTCTTCGGTTGAGTTGGTGGTGTCGATGTGGGTAATTTGCTCCAACTTGGCAACAGCTGCGTTTTTCTCGTCAATGGCTACTTGGAGTTCCTTTTGGACGAGTTCCACTCGCTGTTGGAGCTCGTGGACCTGGCCTTCTAGCTGCCGGATCGTTTGCTGTGCAGCTGGATCGTCCTTCTCTACAGATCACATGACAAGTTTGCAAGCGAGTAATGTGTGTTTGTCCGTACGCGATGGAGTGATAGGAGGTGGCGACGGCATCGCCGATTGCTTCATCAACTCTTCTGTCATGGTTCGAATCATGCCTAATTGAAACTCCACGTCGTTCGACTTCAAGACACGAAGCGGAAGATTACCTTTGAGCTTGGCATTTTCTGCCACAAGGCTGGCGTTAGGATCGTTGGGGGCCGGTGATGGCGCTGGCGATGGTGCAGTGGAGTTTGTGGGTGTTTTCATGGAGAACGCAGCAGGAGGTAGCAAGTTGGACCCGTTGCTTCCTTCACTCCATATAGGCGACACTTCCGACGGCACACTTGGCAATGGAAACGCTTCGTTGACCTTGACGACTGCTTTTTGGGCGTACAGCTCCCCTCGCAGTCGAGTTAGCTCGGCTTCGGCATGCTTTAGTCTGTCTTCGGTAGCCTAGAGCACTTCGATGAAACGCACAGCAACACACGGGGAGGATTTGTACTTGTTTCTCAGCCACCAATCGCTCTTTTCCAGCAGCAAGCTCGCGCATGCGAACGTTATGCTGCGCCATCCACTCGTGCTCGGCTTCTATCGAGTTGTAAGAAAAATGCAACACATATTGCTCTTGAATACCTTGCAACTTGACTTCCAAACTCAGGCTCGTGCTGTGCACTTGTCGCTTGAGTTCTTCGATCGTTTCGTTGGCCTGTTGCAGGTCCCGTCGCAACGATGCTTCCTTGTCCTTGCCGTCTTGAAGGAGCTGGACGGACACTCTTGCTGACTCTTTGGACGACTTCAAATCCACCTCGAGCTGCCACATTTCGTTCTTGAGCTCCTTCAATATCGAGTCCCGTTGTTCAAGCGCATCTTGGTGGTCGCTCGCAAGGCGCTCCATGTCTCGCTCTCGCTGCAGCAACTGGTCTTGCGCTTCCCACTACGTCCATGACGCTCTTACCATGAATACTATTCACGCGATATGCTTTCTTGGGTTTGGTACCTTGGCTTGTTTGAACTCTGTCTGGACCCTTTCCAAGGTTTCGTCCGCCACTCGCAACTTGTTTACGACCGTCTACGTCGTCACATCGCATGGTTCCATGAACAAGCATGTTTCCATGCGCCATGTTCATTGCATTGTAAAGCGAAACCAGGAAAAACATCTTCCTTTGCATCGAGCACAACGGCGCGCGGCGACATTGCCCAGTGATACAACACCCATGCCAAGTGTAACGAGAAGATGTTACTCCATGGGTACGCATTCATATGCATGGCCAACATCACCATCAACCAAGGTCCAGGAATTCCATCGCCGCAACATGTGCTTACCTCGATGCGCGCCTCCATTTTAGCTGTCTGCGCCTTGAGTTCGTCCTCTTTCATGCGCACCGCGCGCTTGAGGTCTTCGTCAAACTGCGCCTTTTGAGCCAAGAATGCCTTCTCGACGGCGTGCAACGACTGCAACAAGTCGGCCATCTTGCCTTCATACTCGTCCAAAAGAGCTTGCTTGACGGTTTGCAACTCGATCGTTTCTTGTTCGAGTTCCGAGATCTTGGCTTCTTTCAACGCCCGCACATCTGCCACTTCCCACTGCAGTGCTTTTTGGGCCTTGTCGCTTTCGGCGAGCTGGTCAACCAACTCGTCAACCTTTCGCCGCAGGTCGTGGTTGCGTTCCTTCAATGTATCGTTCTCCCGTCCCATTGACTTGACCTTGAGTTCCAAGTCCCGCGCTTTGCCGCCGACGTCGTCGTGTGCGGCGCGAAACTCTTGTTCGCGTTGTCGAAGCACCTGTGGGGGCGGGAGTCGGCACAGGGGCAACAATTTAGTTCATCCAGTACGCATACCTCGTCAAATGTAACTGTGAGCTCGCGGCGAATGCTCTCGATATCTTCGTCCTTTTCACGAAGCTCCCGGTCGTGCCGCCGCTTCAGAGACTCGATCTCTTCCTTGGCCTTTCGCATGTCTTCGTCATAACTCCATCGAGTTGACTCCATTGCCCCGCGGACTTCTTTAAGCTTTTGCTGCATGTACATGTCTCCTTCGCTCCCCTTTTGCTTTTCCATCTTGAGGTCGTTTTGGAGGTCTGCGAGTTGAATCTTCAGTTCACTCACTTCGCTCTCTCTGAAGGCATGTGCAAGTACGAGGACGATCATGAACAATATATGTAAGTATGGGTGGTGTACCGATCTCGAACGACTATCTTCAGTGTGGCGAAGTTGCTGTCGTACATTGCGAGTTCTTCGTCACGACCTTCCAAGAGCTGTAGGGAACGGGCCATGAAGACGCGGGATGCATTCCGTTGATGTTCTCGACGCATACCTTGAGGTTGTATTTGAAGTCGTCCTGGAGTTTGTAAAACTTTTGCTTGTAACCCTGCATGGCTTGCTCCTTGGAAAACGTTGTCATGCTCCTCTCCTTTCTACGTCGACATACCTTTTCCTTGAGGAGACCTTCCAGAGTGCGGATACGATACTCGTTGATGTCATGGAGTTCCTTCTCCTTCTCTAGAATGAGTGATCGTATATTGTTCGTCTCGGGTGGCGCCGCGGAGAGCGCGGCAGTGTACTGCATGCCGACCCCGCGCTTTTTCAAGATCCACACTACAATCGTTCGAATTCAACTCCCTGGGTTTAAAAACCATTTTCCGGATAAATTCACACAATTGCCATACATTCCCTCGGAAATACGACATATCGAAACTCCCACCTTGTTCACAATTTTAAAATTTAAAGTCCTTGTACTTCTTCGAGCTCTTTTCGTCCCGAGCCTTCTCAAGCTTGCGCTTGCGCTTGCCCTCCGTATCGTCCGTGGCGATGCCGCTCGTAGACACGCTGTTCACGCCACTAGTCGATTGGACGCTATGTAGCCCGCCATCCTCCGTTGGCTGCGACACGACGTAGGCATGCGTGGAACCGTAGATCGACGAAGACCCCACTGCCGTCTATAACGCACAAAATGCCGCGGTGAGGACAACGTGCCATGGTGCTATTGCATGATGGTTCAAAGCGGCTTACCTCTGTCTGGGCCAACACAGTGTACAGTTCCTTGGCCGGGCCAGACGTGGTTGGGGGTGGCGGCGGGGGCACAGAGTGTTCGGAAGACATGGGCGGTTGCTTGCGCAAATCCAGCGAATCACCAGGGCCAGGTCGTCCGCCACGGACATCTTCTTCGTCGTCCAAGTCCATCACGCCGTCGTCGTCTTTGGTTTCTTCCTCGTCTTCGTCGTCCTCTTCTTCCTCGACCACGGGTTCCAACTCGCCCCATCGTTCCTTGCTCACGGCTTCCTCCACAACGATAGCCTGCGTCTGGCCTTTTCCAAACACGTCTCCATACACAGGATTGCCATTTTCGTCGACAGGCGGTTTGCCCCACCCACCAGGATGATACCCGAACGACGCGCCTTCCGGAATCGGAGCGTTCAACCCTGGAATCTTCAAATGCGGATATGCTGGAGGAGGTCCATACCGCTGCACGTTGAGCAGCCATGGCGGCGGTACCCCGTCCACCATCCCAAGCGCACGCTTCAGGTCGTCGCTGAGGATGCCGGGGGTCTTGGTCTTGAGCTTCACTTCAAATTCCTTGCCTTCGTAGTACAAGTCGCCGAGTTTGGTGAGCGTCGGTTTGGTCTGGTATCGGAAGAATGCATCTTGCAGCACTTGGTAGTCGATGTCAATGCGCCCGAGTTTTGGTGCCATGCGATCACGCATCTTTGCTGCACCCTTCTTGTTCAGGTCGGCTTCGACGCCGGCGCCGCGCACTTCGGCAATCCCCGTGTTTGCGATAAAGTCCGGCAGGACGAATGGAATCTTTTCAATCCCGCGTTTTCCCTGCAAATACTTTCGCTTGTGGCACCAATGACGCGGCACTGGGACTGTGTTCCGATACGCCTTCAAGTAGCACAGGAATGGTGGGTCGGCCGACGTGATGTCGTGTGCTTCGACGACGTCCGGACACACCACCATCTGCTTCAGCGCCGCAATGCTCAGCTGCTTTGCCTTTTTGCGCTCCTTGCGTCCCAGTTGCTTGACGGGTTCGATGTCTTCCTCCACGGTTGTTACGTCTTCACCGCCTTCGTTCTCGTTGGTGTCGTCCCCGTCTGCGGCTGCAACGACTTGACCGCACAGTTCCTCCGCTTTCATAAATCTCTGGAACACGCGGGAGAATTCATCGAATGCAGGGTCGTCTTCAGATAGCCCAAGGTCGCTGCTCACATACTCCACGTCCACGGATACGGCAGGTTCGTGGGCTGCGGTGGGCGACGAAGGGGCGTCTGCCTTGCCGCTCGACGAGGATGCAGTTGTAGCAACGTCATTCGTCGCATTGAGATACTCCAGTTGCTTCTCCGCCTTCTTCTTCAGCCGCCTCTTGGCGTTCTTGGACAGCGCAGGCGCCGCTGCAAGTGCACTCGCCATCGCTCCTTTGTGTGGTGCTAGGTTCAATTCAAATGATAGAGGGATTTAGATTTCGAAGAACCTTCGACATTTTATTCACTATCCGGATAATTGTAAAAATATCCGGCCCAACACTGATTGCGAAGAACTCTTTCCATCTGCCTGACGAAGGCAGCATTTTTGCCGACAATGGAAGTTATTCATACTGAGCATGCAGTCGCGGACGTCGTGCGGCTGATGTCTACTACAGGCAAGGGCAAAGATCCCTGGAGCACGCACTGATCGTCGGTGTGTAGAGGGTCGCACGAAGGTGTACCGTCTGTTGCAATATGCTTCGAAAGCTTTGCAACTTACGCTCCACCGCGGGTTTCATGTCAACCCGGACTCAAGCGAGAGCATCCGCATGTTCAAGGTGCTTGAATCTCTCATGGGAACTTGCCGCAAAGCCATGCGACTCTTTAGGTTCATTGATATGTGGATGCTCTTTCCTACTGTCAAGGACAAGAGTTCGGTGACGCGATTCCTCCGAAAAGCTCGAATCCTCACGTTTGTGTGCATGTACCTGTTCGAGAACATCTCGTTATTCTTCCCCTCAACCCACGTGACAGTCGACGAAGGACAAGGCAAGCGAAGGACGGTCCTCACCGTTCGGTGGAGTCGGTGGTGCCACGTGTGCTGGTTTGCCTCGCTTGTGCTTGGCATTACCCTCGACATGCGTCTCGGTCGTCAAATATCCACCTTTGCCAAGCTGAAGAACGTCATGGATCTTCCCATTGCACTCATACTGGCACTGCGTGTGCGAGTGGACGATGCTCTTCTCTGCGGTTTAAGTCTCTCAAGTGCACTTTTGGGGGTGCAACTCCAGTGGACCGGGCGCCCATCGCTCATCACAATCAAGTCGTTGGATAGCGCCGAGTAGCGAAGTCTTCGTGTCAAGGAATGGGCGCGGAGACCATGTATTTAATGGATGCACACTGCTGGTTGAGCCATTCCATGGTGCAATGGGCATGTGAACACATGAGTCTACCTTATTGAATGGACGAACGACATGTGATGCTAGACTGGGGGGAGACCCATTGCTTCTCGAAGCTCCATGATTTGCTTGCGCTGGGCAAAGGGCAGACCTTGGATAACTTCTGGCGCGAGGTTTTGCACTTCCTCCAGCAGTTTCTGATGTTCAGGGTCAAGGTTAAGTCCTTTCGACGCGTTCTCTTGTCGCACAGCCGATGGTGCGTCGTCTCGGTTCATATTCAGTCGGAGTTGGATCTGGGCCAAAGCTCGGGCAAACTCGACGTGTTCATTCAGCATTTGCGCCGCTTCTTCCGGCTTGACTTCGCAGAACGTCTTCATGTGATACATTAGCTCGTACACATCGGCCTCACTCATCTCTTCGACGGCCTGGGCGAACACAGGTGCCGACATCTTTGCATTCGGCGTCTCCATGTCGTCCAAGCCACTTGAACAGATACACCATTATCCGTATCCGGAACAGTAGGCCATGTACTACTACTACTAATAGTAGTCCACAAGGCGCGAGTACTCATGGACTAATACAGTAAGGGCACATTACATTGCGAAGTACTAGTTGTTACTACTACAGTACTAGTATCCATGCAGATGAAGGTTAGAACGAGCTGCCTGGGTTTGTAGGTGGGACTAGATAGTTCCGCTCGAGATATGAACAAAACTACGTAGTACTCGCCACGAAGAGGTAGAGCTGCACCGGTCGCTGTTGCTGTCGAGGCAAAGAGTGGGACTGTCGTAGCGCGATCGAGACGCTACAAACCGATTGTCGAAAAAATGCTCGTCAGGTCGGCTTGAACTTCAGTGCTGGATCGACTTCGCGACAACGAAGTTGCTCGACTGTTGCCCATTTCTCTCTGCTTGGCAAGTAGCAGTATGTGTAAGAAGCCCGTGGGGGTCCGCTGGTGCTTTGCATGGTCCGCCACTGGACTGCAGCGAAGTCCAGTGTCGGGAGAGATTGCACGAGTAACGGCGTTGCACTGCGAAATATTATGGGTAGATCGTATATTTTGATATTTGCCGTCCTGGTACAAATAACATTGCATTGCTCGCTTCGTGTGAAGGTGTCTCCAACAAACAGGACCCACACTACGATGTCAGTTCCTCGTATATAGAGCTCGGTTGGCAAGGTGGATGAGGGTGTCATGTGTATGCTTGAGTCTGCAGCTGACTTCGAGGGTAAGAATGTCGCAGGGGTGACAAATAACAAAGTCGCCATCAGTTAGAATATTTTTCATTTATTATTGCAACGACCGTCTTATTTTTTGACAGTCCAATCGGAAATATTATAATATTTCGGAATCTTAAAGAAACCACCTCCAGATTGGGCTCAGCAGCGTTACACTTGAAGAGGGACTGCGCCGCGGCAGATGGAACTTGCGATGGAACCTTCGACTCGGCTGCGTCGGTACTTGCAAGGCGGGTCGTCGTTCGATGGGAGTACGTGCGATTCTCTCTCTCTCTCTGCTGACTGAACCACGCACCATCGGATTGTGTCTCCAGGTCTCGCCGTGTACGTGTACATCTTCCTCGGAGCGATGGTGTTCGTTGGCGTGCTAAGTCTCCTCGCGTATTGCTACCACCAACGCCGCATCGCGAGATACTTGGAGACGGACAACATGAACAACAACATGCAACGTCACTCCCTCATCGACAGGTCGGGGTTGAGCGACTCGATCATCCCACCAACATGTGACTGACCGATGGTGTTGCTTATAGCTTCCTCGAAGCCGGCGAGTCCGAGTGGCAGTGCTCTGTCTGTTACCACGACAATCACCCCGCCAAGCATGAATGTCTTCTTTGTGGCACACCTCAACGTCTGGCGAGTGTTCCATTCACGCTCTGGTCTCATTGTCGTCGTTGTAGTCATCCTGGAGCAGGCGGTGGGCACGCCGCGATATCACTTCGGAGACCACGACGCTCCTTTGGACCCTCTCCAAGCTGCTCGCCAGCGATCTTTCCAAGTTCGTCGGTTGAACGAGATGCAAGAGAATGTGCACTTGAACCAGCGGCAGCGCGGTGCACGACGAAGGAATATGTGGAAGCGCGAAAAGGGCGAAGACGGCCAAATGCGATGGGTACTGTGCCTTCACCGTGGATCTCATCTCAGCGTTCTACTTTAGGTGCGTGTGGAGGACTGCAAGCCCCGCGTCAGCATCCTCACGAGTGCCAGCCCCCTCGTGGTTCCACCCCCGGAAGAGTACCTCTTTGACATGCACGCGCGCACTTCGTTCTCGTCCCACACGGAATCGACCGTCGAGACAGAGCTCATGCTTACGCCGATGGCAGCGGCGCGCCAACGCGGCGCCAGCAAAGGCCGGACGGCAAAGATCACCAAGCGGACTGACAAATCGGAAACGTCATCGCTCATGGCGCAGGATTCTGTCGGGTACGCCATCTACATGGGTTGCGATGTCGTGAGGTGGCACACCACGACCGGTGTATGCATGTGGTTTTCTGCCTTATTCCTTGTGGAGATTCCTCAAAGCCATTGGACTCCAGTCCAAGTCGATTGACTCGAGTGATGGCTCGTGGTGTGGCTCGCTTCTCATGCGTGTTTGTCGCCATGGCACTTCACAGGTTTGTACGAAACACGGACGACTTGGGCAACGTGTCATGGGTGCCAGCCGACACGATTCGCATGTCGGAAGCGCTAGTGATCGACACGGACGAGTTTCCTCGGGCGTCATCGGTGATAGATTTCGAGAGCGTCGCGGCGCTGCCATTTCGACACAAGGTGCGGTGGTTTTTGCAAGAGCTCGACAAGGTCGCGGTGCCGTGGGAAGAAGGCCATTTGCTCTTGAGTGCGTCTGCCGGCCAGGTGGAGTCCCTGGTCACGCTGTTTATATTTTTTCTGGTTAGAAATCCGGCGCGACGCCGTTTTGGAAGAATCGATGCACTTGCTCATGCTAATCCCGGCCGCAGACATTCGCCAGCGCCTTCGCATTGAATTCATCGACGAACCTGGTGGGGTCGTTGCTGTGGATGTTGCTGTGACGTTCATGGCGGTGGTGGATGGTAGGGCTGGACGCAGGAGGGCTGCTTCGCGAGTGGGTGCTCTTGCTCTGCGAACGGTTGTTTGATGGGTCGTATGGGCTCTTTCAGTCGAGCCACGTCGAAAACGCCGGGCACGTGTGGCGTCCATGTCCGTACCGACGTGTGACGGGAATGGCTAGGTATTGGATCAACACCAACTCGGCGCAGCTGAAACCAGATCATTTGAAGTGCTTTGAGTTTATCGGGCGGTTGATTGCCAAGTGTTTGTTGGAAGGGCAGCTCTTGACGGTGCATTTTTCGCTGCCGCTGCTCAAGCACATCCTTGGTGTGCCCATTTCGTTCAGCGATTTGGAGTTTTTGGGTGCGTGCGATCGACTTGGTAGTGGCGCGGCCGCAGCACCGCTGACCGGTACGACGTAGACGAAGAATTGTGCAAAAATGCCAACTGGCTGCGCGACAACTCGAACGTGGACAACTTGTGCTTGGATTTCACCGTCCAGTCGTTTGATGCCAACGGCAAGCCGCGCGCGCCGACGGAGCTCGTGCCGGACGGCGCGTCGATCCCAGTCACGGACGAAAACAAGGAAGAGTACTTGCTTGCGCTGCTCAAGTATCACATGTTTGATTCTGTTCATGAGCAAGTGGCGGCGCTGCTCAAGGGCCTCTTCGACGTCATTCCTCGCAATCTTCTCGCCGCGTTCGACTACCAAGAACTGGAGTTGCTCATTTGCGGTGTCCCCAAAATCGATATGGCCGACTGGAAGCGCCACAGCGACATCAAATATCTCGACTTTGACCATCCGTCCAAGGCCGAGCACAAGGTGATTGAGTGGTTCTGGACCATCGTGGGCGAATTCACGCAGGATCAGCGCGCGCGCCTGCTGCAGTTTGTGACGGGGACGTCGCGAGTTCCGGTCGAGGGCTTCAAGGTGCGACCCTTCCCAGCCGTCCATTCAACATGACGCGTGTGGCGTAGGGACTCTTGAGCAACGACGGGCGCGTGCGACGGTTTGGGATTCAAATGGTCGGTCGAGGCATACCCCCCACGGGGCTGTACCCAAAAGCCCACACGTGCTTCAACCGCATGGATCTTCCGCTGTACAACTCGAAGGAAGAGATGGCGGCGTACCTCACCCTGGTGATCAACATGGAGATTACGGGCTTCACCATGCAGTAGCCACTACGTCCGATTCAATGTGTATACTATGATATTCCACTCAACCGACGGCCATGCTCGGGCTCTTCCTCGAGCACATGCATTGCGGGCGCCGGCTGCCTTGAGTTCGCCTGGATTCGAGCCGATGCCACGACTTGTCGCTATGAAGCTGCGCAGAAGCTACGTGCCAAGCAGCGTCACGAGGACGAGTGGACAGTATGATGTGAGGTAGCTTCTTGCCCTGCCCCAGAGCTGTCAAGGCTGGAATCAAAGCTATGATGGGTTTATGTACAAAATGCGACTGTCGCCAGACTCGACCACAGGCCAAGGGTGATGTCAGCCGTCCGCATTGCCGCCACCATCGTCTCCCTCGTCGACGTCCTCGTCGTTATTTTCCATGCGGATATGGGCCATGTGGACGGTCAGCTTCACCTTGCCGTTCTCGGCCAACTCGACGGTCGGTTTGTTGAATGGGGCAGTCGGCGCTGTGCTGGTCGACCGAGGGTGGGCGCTTTGTGGCCGCGGCATGGCGGCGTCGACTTTCCGTCTAGGCGTAGCAGACATGCATCGAGGAGGTAGCACTCGCGGTGGTACTCCATGTCGAATCGACGTGGTCGCAGCTTTGTCGATGGCTGGCGCGAGCGTGTGGTGGACAGAATCCGCGGGGGGCGGAGCCATGTTGGGGACGGTGTTGAGTACCCGAATGCGCATCAAGGACGGCTGGGCAGACACCGGGCGCTGTGTGCCAGCAGACTGCACCGCACGTCGAATGCGACTGGTCGGCATATACACGCGTTGCTGGGCTGTCGGAGGTCGTTTCTTGGAGTGCGGGAGAAAGCGCTTCTGTGCCACCTCTTGGATGCACTCTGTCCGTTCCAGGACCATCTTTGTATACGCCTCGATGATACCAAGCATGTCTTCATCCTCTGGCTCTGTCCGTCTCCGTCGCGCAGACGAAAGCGGCGGCGCCAACGCCTTGGTTTTGGTCGAGTTCAACCGTCGGGTCTGCCACGCTACAGGACCCCGCCATGAGAATGGAATGCCGCCGTCCGAGTCGTACCAAACTCCATTAAGTTGTCGTCGGCCGCCCCCCGCGGCGATGGGTCGCGCGGCTTTGCCCAAAGACCAACGTGCGGATTGCCGCGGCGAGACGCTGCAGGCGCGGGTTTTGTTCGATCCGTGTGCTTCCGCTTCATTGTGTTGTCTTCCTTGGTCGAAGCACCGAACCTGCCGGTCGTCAGCACTGGCATCGCAATGCCAGTCGTGCTCACTTGAAATGCGCTCCATGTAACGAGCACGTCTATCTTTGGCACGAGGATGATGGATCGGCCAAGGAATAGAGTGATGGGATCCTAGCTATGCCTACTGCGCCCCCTGCTCTAGCCGAATCGCTCCACCTTCACGCCCCCTTTGATTGCAAACATCAGCCGAGGGTTGGTATCGACATGGCAAGTGCCCTTGTGGCCAACACGTTTCCCTGGCGTGTGTCTGGCTGAGGGCGGACTCGTCGCCCACACCTCAAGTCGAATCTCTCGTTGGATGCGTCTCCTCAAACCAGCCACATGTCCTCGCATGCGAGGGGCGGAATTCATGGAGAAATGTGGGCAGCAATGCCCTGGAAGGATCCTCGCGTTACGACGAGATGTGTACCCGCCGTCGATGCATGTCAATGTGCGGTTGGAAGATCCAGTTGCATGGGATGGGGCTTCGAGATGGTGGTGGAGGGCATCCTCCGGCGCGGGAAAGAGAGGCATTGGTGAACGAGCGGACGAATCGATACGACCAAACTGCCCACAAGAGTTGGTTGGGCCGTTTGTCTCTCCATGGACGTGATCGAGCGAGAGCTTGCAATCCACCACGTCGTGTTGGAGGCACGCCCCCCGACTCGATCCTTGCACTGACATGGCACGAGATGGCCCCAACAGAAGCACACCGTTTTCGACTCTGTTCACACACATATATATTCCATGCGCTTAGAGATCGCCTTCGTCGGCCTCCTCGACAGACTCAACGTACAAGTGGGGACACTTGCGACCTTCGTAGTACTTGGTGTAGTTGCCGGACGAGCTCGCCACGTCGTGGGAGTAGCATCCCGTCCAGTTGGACGCGGCCAGCGACACCGACGTGGTCGCGTTGAACCCGACGCGAGAATCGATTTGGGCACGTGCGGTTTGAGCAATCGTGAGCTCGTACTCGTCCACCCCCAGGCGAAAGGCATCCTTGTTGCCGTCGATGCGCAGCTTTTGGCGCAGGTCGTGTTGGATCGACACGTTGTACTTGTAGTAGTCGGCCATGATAGTGTTACCGCGGGCCATGGGCTCGCCGTCCTGGATGCGCGGCGCTCGAAACGGCGGAATGTCGACAGCGTCCGCCGTGCCTTCCATCCCGTCCACACGGCCCGCTGCCTTGCTAGCCACATACGACCTGTACTTGGTTTCCCCGGACAGCGGGTAGTCCTCCATGTAGTACTTGGTCGTCTTGGTGCCGTCGTCAAACTTGATCGTGGTCGTTGTCAAAGTCGTCGTGCGCTGGTTGAACGTTTGGTCGTTTGCATTGTTCGAGTACACTTGCTGGTTGACGAAGGCGAACTTTTGCTTGACGCTGTACGTGCGGATGCCTTGGGCATTCGCAATCGTGGCCTTGACGTAGACGTCGCGCTCGGCCGTCGTGTGGATTGTGACGTTTGCGCCGTGGCCTGTCGTCGCCACGTCGGGAACGACGTGCCGTTGAAACACCCTCTTGTCGAGCGTCGCGACGGTCGCTTCCACGTCGTGGTCGACGTATACGAGCAGGTTGCCGTTCGTGGGCCAGTAGTCATGGCCGTTGCCGATGGCAAAGCTCACGTTGTGCGGCTTCCCGTCGAGCACGTTGGCCAGGAACGGCGTCAGGTCGACGATGTACGTGGGGGCTTCGAATGCGCCCACGGCCACGATCGGGCGCCACATCGCGGGACTGATCCCGCCCGTGTAGATTAACGGAAACGGCCACACCGCGCCAACGATGTCGTCGTCGAGCAGGACCTGGACTTCGCGGAACGCACCTCCCGCGCAGTCGGCGCCGACCGCCGCTTTGACCTCGTCCGTCGGGTTGGCGTAGTAAAACTCGTCACACCCGTGGTGCGACGTGAACAGCTCCAAGTACAGCCCGTCCACGTTCTTGGGGAACGTGACGAGGTTGTAGTTTCGCCCGACCGTGTTTGGCTGGACGTGAAACCACGGGTACGTGCTGTGGGGCTTGAAGACCGGGATGATCTGGTCCGGCGCGGACGGGACGCGCTGGACGACGTCGTGCGCCGGGTCCTTTTTGTAAAACTCGACCGTGACCGTCACGTAAAAGTGGCTCGTGTACACGCTGTTGACCACGTTGTCGAGCGATGCCGTCACGTTGCCGGTCGTGCCAAACAATGACCGGTACTGCGAGATCTCGCGAAAGATTTCCCAGTGCGGCCCCACGACTCGATTCGGTTCCTGGGTCGTTGTGCGCAGGATGGCGTGGGGACCGACCCAGACGGCGGCGAGGCGATCGAACTGGCGGCCAGGATCGACGTTGGCTTTGTATCGGACGTACACAAGCGAATAGTCGGGATCGTTGTAGCACGAGGCAGCGTCAAACGTGCCCTGGTACGGCTTGTCGTACGAAAACGCATACGTGTGGTTGTCGACGAGCGTGATCATACACGGCGCGGCATGCTTGTCAAGGATGTGCGAGTCCACAGGGAGACTGACATCCAGGGACTGATCGGGGCGGGGCAGCCATGACGACGAAGGGGAGCTCCGGTCGACGGCGGCGTCGTCGGTGGGGAATTGGATGTCGTCGAAACCGGCAGCAGCAACCAAAGCCGCAGCGATCGAAAAGAGCGACACGAGAAATACCATTGCTGGTTTGCACCAGCACGTGGCAAAAGCGGAAGTGGGAATCAATGGAAGAGGGAAGCGCACGGATGGAACGACCAGCCGGTCGCGCGCCGTATCGTCGACGGTGCCTGCGAGGCCGCTCTACAGAGTTATCATTCCTGTGTCAAGAAATGCTGGTCCCGGCCACGCAGCACTGGATATTCATGATGCCGCGCGGCGCCTTGCCGTGGTACTTCCAAGTCCCAAGCCCCGCATCCTGGCGTATGCAACGTCGGCGCCACGGGGCCATGGTTTCCAGTGTGTGTCGAGTTGGTCACGAGCCTGCAAAGGAACTGAGGCGCAGGACTCAAGCCCAATTCCCCCGTAGCAAGGGGGAGCCCCCACATGAATTTCAATCGTCCGAATGTGTGCCAACCACGTTGTGCAGCCTTGTCACCGGGGAGGCCGGCTGCACCCCCCGACGAAAGCGCGGATCCAGCCTTCGTCCTCTCGTCGGGACATGGGGCTGGTGGACTAAAAGGCCGAGCCCCTCCCAGGGGTACGTTAGTTTGCCCCTTCGTTGTTGCCTTGCGAAGAAAATTCTGGGATTCCAGGTGTATGATTGAATGTCGAGTGGTGGGAGCCATGTGGGTGTTTGTGGCTAACGGCGCGCGCGAATGCGCATGGTGTGGATGCAGTGGTGGACAGCTTGCCATGAGGATATGCCGGCCTTGCACCGATGAAATGGCTGACATGAGTGGGCTTGTGAAGGTGAACGCCGTGGGAAGCGCCATGCCTCGCGGGCGGGTCGTAAGATCGACTACTCCATGCTGGTGTGAGTCGGCTGCAACATTCTGGTAGAAGGGCCGTACAAGTCTCTCGGGGATGCCGACGGCGTGTGTGTCTGGTACATCGAGTTGTACATCGGGGCATTGTGCACAAAAGGGCAAAGTGCATTGTCCAAGGCATCGAATCTCCGCTGAGGTCAGAGCTACTGGGGGATTCCATCGCGACGACCCCTGCCGTCGCTCCATGCGCAGATAGCGTCATAGTACAGCCCACACCACACGTTTGAAGTGCAATGTGGTGGGGGTGGTCTTGGTCCTTGTGTGCTGTCATGGTGGTTGGGCGAGTGGTTGAGGGCAAACCATGTCCGAGTCGACGGTGCATCGAGTGCGGAGGGGCGTGAGGACTAGTTGGTCAGCTTGGTCAAAAAGCGGTGTACCGTTGGCTATCCCAACGCACCGCGCGAAGTCCAGAAATGATCCGAGGACATGCGGGGCCATGTGCCATTCGCACGACAGTGCTTGCATCAAGCACGCCGGACGCCTCGTGGTGGGAGGCTCTGGATGCGGCGCAGTACCGAGAATCGAATTCCTCTGGCGAGGTTCATTACTGGAACAGGTCGTTGTCTACACTCCTACAGATTGTAGAACGATGTCGAGACGTCGACAGTGACGGGCTGGTTCGTGTACGCTGCCAGCGCAGACCGCAGCGCCTGTGTCTTGAGCAGCATCTCGTCGTACTCGTCGTCCGTATCGGAGAGGGCCACGATCGCGCCGCCCGACCCGATGGTTACGTGGTTATGCGTCACGACGGCAGTTCGGATGACGATGTTGAGGTCGGCTGCTCCGTTTATCGAGAGGTAGCCGAGGGCCCCCGAGTACACGCCACGGGGATGCTGCTCCACGCGGCGGATCAGCTCCATGGTTCGCTTCTTTGGCGCGCCCGTCATGGAGCCTCCGGGGAACGTGGCTTCGATGGCATCGACGACACTGGCCGTGGGGCGGAGCTGACCTCGGACGGTCGTGACGAGTTGGTGGACAGTCGCAAACGATTCGACTTGCATCAGCGTTGGCACATGGATGGACCCGACGGTGCACACGTGCCCGAAATCATTCCGCACCAAGTCTGTGATCATCATGTTTTCGGCGCGGTCTTTCACGCACGCTGCGAGTTCCGCGGCGACAGCGGCATCTTCGTCTGGATCGGCGGCGCGCTTCCGCGTCCCCTTGATGGGTTTGGACTCCATGTGCTTGTGCTTGTTGACCGACACGAATCGCTCGGGGGACGAGCTGCACACACTGAATCGAGGTGTCGTCAGGTAACCCGCAAACGGCGCCGGGTTGAGGCGGCGCAGAGTTTTGTAAAACCCCAGCGGGTTGCCGATGGACACGTTCGCAATGAGTTGGTTTGTCAGGCACACTTCGTACGTTTCCCCCGCTTGAATTTCCGAGAGGACCGTCGCGATATTGGCTTCATAGGTCGGGCGGGATCGCGACGGGCGGAACACGATGGGATGGTCGAACGAGTCGGCTGGACGTCCCTTGGAAGGCATCATCGTGCGTATTCTTGCCGCTGTGGAAGCCATCCATTCCTTGGACGCGGTCAAGTGTTTAGCGGTCGTGACAACGAGCACGTAGTACTGTCGAGTGACGGCGTCATGGACGACAACTCGATCGGCAAACAAGAACGAGGCGTCGGGGACCGCCATGTCGGGCGGCGGATGCACCGCCAGATCGCTCTTGTCGCCCACGCCAAGCACTTCATAGCCAAAGTATCCCACGAACCCCCCTCGGAAATCGAATGGCAGTGCGGTGTCGTCGACGATGCGAATGGCGGCCAGTTCGCGCCGAATGTAGTCCAAAATGGACTCTGTCGACGAGCCATGGGCAGTTGTCACGGTGTTAGTCCATCTGTCGTACGCCACGTGCGTGGCCAGCGGGCCAGCAGCGTCTCCCATGAACGAAAAACGCGCGCCGTTGCTGCTGTCGAGCCAAAATGCATGCCTCGAGGTGCCATAGAGTTGTTCGAACACGTCTTCAGTGGCGACGTCAACGGCAATCAATGCTTCGACGAGAACGTGGTGCGTCGCAGAGGACGGTGGAGAGAGTTCTGGTTGCACGACCGGGACCTTAATTGCTGAGCAAGTTGCCGGCTCGTTCAATGGGACCGATGGCGCGTGGTGTAGTGGACAGATCTGGCACGGCGCCTCCGTTGAAATGTCACGGAAATTCTGCAGCATCTGGTACCCAAACTCGCTGCAAACAGACTCGGGGTGGAATTGCACACCGTAGTGAGGCAATTCCCGGTGCTTGAACGCCATAACCAGGTCATCTTCTGTCGTGGTGGCCAAGATTTCGAGCGTACCGACAGGGAGCGACACCGCCAACAACGAGTGATACCGCACCACGTCAAATGTCCGTGGGATGCCAAAGAAGAACGGGTCGGCTTTATCAGCAAGTTGCTGGATGCGACTGGTGCGACCATGCATGACGGTCGGCGCGCGCTCGACCTTGCCGCCATAGAAGTGCGCCATTCCTTGGTGACCCAGGCACACGCCGAGGATCGGAACGTGCGGCGATCTTGCAATCGCCGCAGCACACAGACCAAAGTCTTTCACTTTAGTTGGAGTGCCAGGACCAGGCGATAGCACGATGTTCACACGAATCTCAACATGTCGATGCAGCGCATGCACTCGATCGACATGCTTCAAGAACGTGGCGAATGCGACGTCCCAGTCGCCGTCGAACGCGTCGTTCGTGTACACGACGGGCTCGAGGCCGTTGACTTGCGACAGCATCTGGAACAGGTTGTACGTGTACGAGTCGTAGTTGTCCAGGAGCAGCGTCTGGACGAGCGGAGCCCGCCGCAGCGCCACCATCTTGTTCGATGCACTGCCAAGAATGGGCCAGGATTGCTCATTGGCGACCTGTGATTGGTCGGATTTCATCAAGCCAATCAGAACGCGCACCGAACTGCATGGGCGATTTGGATTGGCTGTGACGAATGAAGGACGACACGCAGCACACCACCCTCTCCCTCAGCGTGCCACGTCATGACAAGTTTCTATGCAGGACAAATGCCACGTTCCTCAGGCTCATGGGTGCTCGACGGCCACTAGAGCCGCATGATCCCTGCGCGCTCCCTGCCTACAACTCGACGAGGCGTCTACGAGCGCATTGATGTGGCAAAAACGTGCTTGGCGCCTTTGCACGGCACGTGGCATGATAGAAACCTTCACGGCCCCAGAGCATGCCTCGTTTGGTTGCGCCGCGCCTCGAGTCCCTCCATGGGTTGGTTCGACGCTGTCGAGACCCGAAGCGCCGATTCCTTGCGTCATCGTGCTGCATGTCGGGGGCAGGTTGTGGTTATCCGGATACGGATACCCAGGCGTTTTCATTGCAAGTTTCCATGATTTCATCGCCGCCGCAAACATGACATCCGAGGAGCAGCTGCCGTCAAAATCCAAGGCAATCAAGCACTATGTACGTCGCCACGAGCACGTGAACGTCGTGTGGCTAACGATACAAATGTAGAAATGGGCATATCGCGTCGGATGTCCAATCGTGAAAGCAATGCTGTTCTGTCTACTGCTGGAAATACCTGGATCGTCGCTCCGGATCACACGCCGTGACAAGACGTGGGAGTGGAATTGGCATGAGATTCGCACGCTGCTCGCCATCGTCGGGGCATCGACGTTGGCGTACTATGCTGTGCAAGGAAGCGACCCTGGCTACAT